>NW_022630088.1:3335808-3395827 GCF_010909765.2 Amblyraja radiata | reverse complement strand
ATAATGAACATTTGTGAATATATATCAGGTATTTTTCCCATTTAACCTTCGTAATTTTTATCATTAGTTTCCGTTCCCACTCTTCTCTAAGTACCTCTGTCGATGGTAGGTCTATATTTAGAATACTATTATATAAATATGATATTAATTTTTGTGAGTCAGCTTCAATATTCATTGCTTCTTCCAATAAGTCAGGAGTTACTTTTTGATATCCTTGTATATATTTTTTCACGAAATCGCAAATCTGAAGATATTTAAAATATTGGTTGTTTTTCAATTTAAATTTTAATTGTAGTTGTTGGAATGATAGTAAGTTTCCCATTTCGTACATATCCCCGATCCTTCTAATTCCGAGACTTTCCCATTTGTTATATGTCTTATCAATAAGAGATGGTTTAAATAAAGGGTTATTCGCTATTGGCATTAACAGTGATATATTTCTTAATTTTAAAGATAATTTTATTTGTTTCCAAATTCTTATTGTACCATATATAATTGGGTTCTTCTTATATATTGTGTTATTCAGTTTTTTTTGGGGAGAAGAGGATCGTTCCTATATTACAAGGATGGCAATCCTCCTTCTCCATTTTTATCCATTCTGTCTGTTGGGTACAACCATCCAACCAATAAATCATATTCTTAATATGCACTGCCCAGTAATAATACATAAAATTCGGAAGTGAAAGTCCCCCGACCTCTTTTGGTTTACATAAGTGTTTTTTTTGTGATTCTATGTGATCTATAGTCGCAAATATAATTAGTAATATTAGAGTCTAATTTAAAAAATATATATTTTGGTATATATACCGGTATAGATTGAAATAGGTATAGTAATTGTGGTAGGAAGATCATTTTTATTGCATTTATTCTACCTAATAATGATAAGGGAAGTGTTTTCCAAAATTTAATCAACGTATTAAGTTTATTTAATAAAGGCATGAAATTAGCATTGAATAATGCTTTATATTTTCTAGTAATCTGAATACCCAAATATTTAAATTTTTCTGTTGCGATTTTAAAGGGGAACTTCAGTAAGTGTGTAGGTTCTTGAGGTTTTATTGTCATGATTTCACTTTTATTCCAGTTTATTCTATATCCAGAAAAAGACCCAAATTCCTCTATTAAGTTTAATAAATTTGGTATGCTCGTTTGTGACTTTGTAATATATAAAAGTATATCGTCTGCATATAATGAGATTTTATTCTTTGAGTCCCTGGTATTATAGCCCTGAATATTCGGATGAATTCTTATACTTTCAGCCAGGGGTTCTATCATAAGGGAAAATAGCAGGGGTGATAGTGCACATCCCTGCCTATTACCCCTTGATAGTTGAAATTTTTGAGATAACATGTTATTAGATAAACATTCTTGCCATCGGTTTATCATATAATAATTTTACCCATGTTATAAAATTCTCTCCCATATTCAATTTTTGTAGTACTTTATATAAGTATTGCCACTCTACCTGATCAAATGCTTTCTCTGCATCCAAAGAAATAATTGATATATCTTCTTCCTCTACTTTATGCGAGTACATTATATTAAACAGGCGTCTCAGATTATTAAATGAGTATCTTTTAGGTATAAACCCCGTTTGATCAGGGTTTATCAATTTACTAATATATTTGCACTTTTCTATAATGCATTTTTAACTTTGCTTTTATTTTATTTTAATTCTTCTATTTTATTATTTCATTTTATTGTATGCCATGTTTTTATGTGAAGCACTTTGAGTCTGCCTCGTGTATGAAATGTGCTATATAAATAAAGTTGCCTTGCCTTGCCTTGCCTTGCCTAACACCACTTCCCGACTAACCTGGATTTCACTCAGTTCCTCCATCTCATTTGACCTACGGTCCCCTGCTATTTCCGGGAGATTATTTATACCTTCCGTGGTGAAGACAGAACCAAAGTAGTTATTCAATTGGTCTGCCATGTCCTTGTTCCCCATGATCAATTAACCCGTTTCTGACTGCAAGGGACCTACATTTGTTTTAATTAATTTTTTTCTCTTCACATATCTATAAATGCTTTTGCAGTCAGTTTTTATGTTCCCTGCCAGTTTTCTTTCATAATCTATTTTCCCTTTCCTAATTAAGGCCTTTGTCCTCCTCTGCTGGACTCTGAATTTCTCCCAGTCCTCTGATAGGCTGTTTTCTTGGCTAATTTGTATGCTTCATCTTTTGTTTTGATACAATCCCTGATTTGCCACGGATGCACCACCTACCCTGATTTATTATTTTGCCAAACTGGGATGAACAATTGTTCTAGTTCATCCATGCAGTCTTTAAATGCCTTCCATTGCAAATCCACCGTCAACCCTTTAAGAATCAATTGCCAGTCTATCTTGGCCAATTCACGTCTCACACCCTCAAAGTTACCTTTCTTTTAGTTCAGAACCCTTGTTTCTGAATTTACTATGTCACTCTCCATCCTAATGAAGAACTCAACCATATTATGGGCACTCTTGCCCAAGGGGCCACGCACAACAAGATTGTTAACTAACCCTTCCTCATTGCTCAATACCCAGTCTAGGAATAGCTTGCTCAATCGTTGATTCCTCTACACGTTGGTTTAGAAAACTATCCCGCATGCATTCCAAGAAATCCTCTTCCTCAGCACCCCTGCCAATTTGATTCACCCAATCTATATGTAGATTGAAGTCACCCATTATAACTGTTATACCTTTGTTGCACGCATTTCTAATTACCCGTTTGATGCCACCCCCAACTCCACTACTACTGTTAGGTGGCCTGTACACAATTCCCACTAGCGTTTTCTGCCCCTTAGTGTTTCGCAGCTCTACCTATATTGATTCCACATCCTCCAAGCTAATGTCCTTCCTTTCTATTACGTTGATCTCCTCTCTGACCAGCAACGCTACCCCACCTCCTTTTGCTTTCTGTCTATCCCTCCTGAATATTCAATACCCCTGGATGTTCAGCTCCCAGCCTTGGTCACCCTGGAGCCATGTCTCCGTGATCCCAACTATATTATATTCATTAATAGCTATCTGCACATTCAACTCATCCACCTTATTACAAATGCTCCTTGTATTGAGACACAAAGCCTTCAGGCTTGTTTTTACAACACCCTTACCCCTTAAACAATTATGTTGAAAAGTGGTCTGTTATGATTTATTTGAAGTGGCCATAACATGCCCCCAGAATTATTGGATGAAGCCATGAAGACAAAGGCTGAATCAGCAAATCCAATATCATACTTATACATTATTTTAAATATAGAAATACCTACAACCGATGGTATTAGAAGAGACTGGGAACAAGAACTAGCTATAAAAATTTCAAAAGAGAGCTGGGATAAACACTTACTATATGTGCATAAATGCTCGATCAACGTACGACATACTCTAATTCAATATAAAACATTACATAGACTGTATTATTCAAAAACTAAAATAAATAAACTTTTCCCCAATGTCTCACCCATTTGTGATAAATGTCAGTCACAAGAAGCTACCATAGCGCACTCTTTTGTTTTCTGTATAAAAATTCAAAAATTCTGGAACGAAATATTTGAAATCTTCACAAAATTATTTAAAATAAAACTTGTACCAAAAGCAGAATGGATCATTTTTGGAATATCGGAAGGTAACCCCGAATTAAATGTGTTTCAAAATAACTTACTTAATTACGGGCTAATATAGGGAAAAAAGCTTATACTCAAATTCTGGAAAAATGCTCCAATACCAACAATAAGAATGTGGGTTTCAAACATGTTCGAAACACAACACTTAGAAGAGATGAGACTCCTCCTAGCAGGCAAAGCAGACCACTTCCAACAGACGTGATCTGCATTTACGGAACTATTACATGCACAAGGTGCAGTAGTAATTTAAAATATAAATGATACCAGGATCTGGTAACAGGGGGCATAAAATTAAAAAAAAATTAAACACGGTTGGTATTTCCTTTTTTGCGGAGTTTTGTATTACAATAGAGCGATTGTTTTTCCTTTTTTTTTCTTTTCTTTCTAGGGTCTTATTTCCTTTCTTTACTTCCTTCTCTAATTTCTTCCCCAAGGGGCTTTCTTCTCCCAAAACTTTCCTGCACCTTCACGATTCTTGCTCACTTTCCTTACTTCTTTTATTTCAACCTTTTTTAAAGCTCGAAAAACGAAGTGGTACAACAAAATGTAATAAGATTTATGTGATGTGTATTACTGTAATTTTCTGTACTTCTAATAAAAATAAAATTAAATTAAAAAAAAATAAAAGTGGCCTTTTTTGATTTTTTATGGTTAGAGAGCGGGAGAGGGGGAGATATATATATCGTCTATATCTCTCGTTTCCCTCTGCCCTGACTCTCAGCCTGAAGAAGGGTCTCGATCTGAAACATCACCGATTCCTGCTCGCCAGAGATGCTGCCTGACCCACTGAGTTACTCCAGCACTTTGTAGCTGTCCACGTTCGCCACAGAGATACTCTGCCTGACTCGCTGTGTTACTCCAGCACTTTGTACCTCTCCACGTTCTCCACAGAGATGCTGCCTGACCCGCTGAGTTACTCCAGCACCCTGTACCTGTCCACGTTCTCCAGAGATGCTGCCTGACCCGCTGAGTTACTCCAGCACCATGTACCTATCCACCAAATGTAAAAATAAATTAAACTAAATTAAATCTTTAATCTTTAATCTCTAACTGAAACTCAGTCAATCTCTAAACTCAAAATATAAACTAGAACTCTGAACTATAAACTCCAAACTCCAAGTAGAAACAAAAGCAGGAACGGGGTACTGCTTGTGGATGATCAGCCGTGATCACGTTGTATGGTGGTGCTGGCTCGAAGCGCCGAATGGCCTACCCCTGCACCTATTTTTCTATGTTTCTAACTTTCTATGGTTCAAACTATAAACTCAAACTCTAAACTCTAACTCCTAAACTCAAACTATAAACTCAAATTACAAACTCTAAACTCAAAGCATGAACTAAGCGCGCAGTGATCTCCGGCAAGTTGGGGCCCGTGGGGGCCCGTGGGGGGTGAGGAACCGGAGCGGAATGAAACATAAACCATTCTTCATTGCGACCATTTTATTGATAGTTTCCCAGTTGTACCCAGTTGTACTCAGTTCCCAGCAGTGACAAAAGCGAACTTCGGAAGGGTATGTTAGCATTCATAGCAAAGGGATTTGAGTATAGGAGCAGGGAGGTTCTACTGCAGTTGTACAGGGTCTTGGTGAGACAACACAAGTTCAAGTGAGTTTATTGTCATGTGTCCCTGTATAGGACAATGAAATTCTTGCTTTGCTTAAGCACACAGAAAATAGTAGGCATTTACTACAAAACAGATAAATGTGTCCATATATGGAGTATTGTGTACACTTTTGGTCTCCTAATCTGAGGAAGGACATTCTTGCCATAGAGGGAGTACAGAGAAGGTTCACCAGACTGATTCCTGGGATGGCAGGACTTTCATATGAAAAAAGACTGGATAGACTCGGCTTGTACTCGCTAGAATTTGGAAGATTGAGGGGGAATCTTATAGAAACTCACAAAATTCTTAAGGGGTTGGACAGGCTAGATGCAAGAAGATTGTTCCCGATGTTGGGGAAGTCCAGAACAAGTTATCACTGTTTAAGGATAAGGGGGAAGTCTTTCAGGGCCGAGATGAGAATTTTGTTTTCACACAGGGAGTGGTGAATCTGTGGATTTATCTGCCACAGAAGGTAGTTGAGGCCAGTTCATTGGCTATATTTAAGAGGGAATTAGATGTGGCCATTTGTGGCTAAAGGGATCAGGGGGTATGGAGAGAAAGCAGGTACAGGATACTGAGTTGGATGATCAGCCATGAACATATTGAATGGCGGTGCAGACTCGAAGGGCCGAATGGCCTACTCCTGCACCTATTTTCTATGTTTCTATGTACAGAGAGTGAGAGGCGGAGACCTGGCGCGGCCGCAGGGGTCACGGGCTCAGTTTGCCGTTATGTTGTCGTGGATCCAAGAGACGTAGTGGCAGACGCGGGTGTAGAGGCCGAAATACACCCGTACACCTCACAATACACCCGTACCCCCACGATCCCACTCCCTGGAGCACTCCGTTACACACCACAGGCCCGGCCAGAATCACCCAGTCACAAGGGCAGGCGCGAGAGCAGGTTAAATGGCTTCGGTAAAGATTGTAAATTGTCCCTAGTGTGTGTGTGTAGGATAGTGTTAGTGTGAACGCAGTGATCGCTCGACGGCAGCAACACGGTGGGCCGAATGGCCTATTTCCGTGCACTAGTGGTGAACGAGAGAGAAGGGAAGGGGAGTGGATGGGGAGGGAGTCACAGAGACGGGAGAAGGGATGTGGGGGCCGGAGGGGAGCGGAGAGGCAGGGTGGAGAGGGGGGGGGGGGTGGCAGGGATGTGTACGTCGCAGCGATGGCGGCCTGCTTCCAAGTGGCCGAGACACATCATGTTGTCAGTAATAATTCTTGCCAAGGAACCGCGACAGACAGTCCGCCTGGACCAACCTGCTCCACCGGTTGTCAAACTATTTTCACCTCCACCGCACCCAACATTGGCCTGCATCCCGTTACCAAAAAATTGTAAAATATTTGAAAACAAGTTAGGATGAGATGGGAAACAGGTCAATGTTGGCTGTTGTCGATTTGACAAGTGTTTGATAAGCGGTAGGTCAGGTGTGTCCAGGTGGACTGAGCGAAGTGTTTTAGCTCAGGTGTTGTGTTTAGAGTTCAGGTTTAGTTTAAAGTACAGGTAGTTATTTCTCTGTAATCCCCTCCCGCCCTCCTTCTGTCCCACCTACTCCCCCCTCCCTTTCCTCTCCACCCTCCCTCCCTCTCCCCATCCCCTCTCGCTCCTCCCTCCATATTTTACTCCTCCCATTCCCCGTCCCTATACCACTATCCCCCCTCTCACCCAGCGCCATACTCTGCTTGGAAGAGCACAGGTGCGGTCGCTCGCCAAAGGCATCCGCGCCCCGACCCCACCCAGCATGAAGACCATTCTGCTTCTAGCCTTCCTCGGGCTCGCCCGGAAGTGTTCACCCCCCGGCACTCTTCCCTTTCGTCTCTCTCCCCCTCCTGTCTCCCGCCCTCCTCTTCCCCTTCTCTACCTCCCCCTCCTCTCCCCTTCTATCTCGTCCCCTTCCTCTCCCACTCTCTCTCTCTCACTCCTCTCCCTCCCCCTCCGCTCTCTCTCTCCCCCCTCTTCTCTTGTACAGTTGTATAGGGTTCTGGTGAGACCACATCTGGAGTATTGTGTACAGTTTTGGTCTCCTAATTTAAAGAAGGACATCCTTGTGATTGAGGCAGTGCAGCGTAGGTTCACGAGATTGATCCCTGGGATTGCGGGACTGTCATATGAGGCAAGGTTGAAAAGACTAGGCTTGTATTCACTGGTGTTTAGAAGGATGAGTGGTGCTCGCTCGAAGGGCCGAATGGCTTCCTCCTGCACCTATTTTCTATGTTTCTAAATTTCTCTCTCCCATTCTCACCCTCCCTTTCTCTCCCTTCATTCTCTCCTCCTCTTTCTTACCCCGCTATCTCCCCCCCTCTCTCCCTCCCCCACAACCTCACCCCTCTCTCGCTCCATTCTCCCTCCCCTCATCTCTCTGCCCCTCTTTCTCCCTATCTCCCTCATTCTCCCCCACCCATCTCCCCTCCTTCTTTCCCCTCGCTCTAGCTCTCCTCTCGCTCTCACCCCCCCCCCCCCCCCCCCCCCACTACCAGTGACCGTGTTCTATCTCTCTCTCTCTCTCCCACCCCCACTGCTGCGGCGCCCACAGATGATGACAGGATCGTGGGTGGTTACGAGTGCGGTAAACAAGCCGCACCCTGGATCGTGTTCCTCAGCGGCGGCCAGTTCGTGTTTAGATAGATAGATAGATATAATTTATTGCCACACAACCAGGGTCGGTGGAAATGTGCGTTGTCTGCAGCGATACAATAATAAAGAACACACAATAAAACTGTAACACAAACATCCACCACAGCATTCATCACTGTGGTGGAAGGCACAAATATTTGGCCAGTCCTCCTCCATTTCCCCCCCCGTCAGTCCAGGATCGGCTTTTCCTCACCGGAGACCGCGGCTTTAGATTGTTGTAGGCCGCAGGCCGGCAGTCGAGATTTAAAGTCCCCGCCGCAGCCAGAAGCACCGTCGACTGCAGGGCCGGCGGTCGAAGCTCCCCTCCAGGGGTGATGGTAAGTCCATGCCGGCCCCGCGGTAGAAGTTGGCCGCGGGCCTGCCGTGATGGCTTCTTCTTCCCCCGGGTCCCCAACGTGAGATCCCGGGCTGTAGACGCCGCACCAGCTGGAGCTCTGCAGACCGCGGCTTCAGGCTGCTACTTCAGGCTGCCGGCTGCCCCGAGCCAGCGAATCGGAGCGCTCCCCTCCAGCGAGCCCCAGCGAGGGTCGTCCGCTCCACGCCGAGAGTCCACGCTTCATCCGCCGCTGAAGCCCCGGGCGCGTCTCCGGGAAAGGCCGCGTCGATCCTCGATGTTAGGCCACAGGGGAGGCGACCTGGAAAAAGTCGCCTCTCCATGGACGAGGCGAACGAAGCGGTTTCCCCCTCACCCCCCCCCCCCCAACACCACCCCCCACATAAAACACACAAAGAAACATTAAATACAGACTTTTAAACATACGAAAAAATAAAAAAAAAGTTGAAAAAAACTGACGAGCTGCTGACATGGCTGCAGCACAGAGCAGCGCCCCCTTAGCGGCGCCCTGATTAGCCAGCTCTGGGTGTTGGCCGCAGCCCACTGTTACTATCCGTAAGTACATGATCCTACATCTCCTCTTCCCGTCTCTGTATCCCCCTCCCCTTCTCCTAGGTAGGCATAATTCTCCCATGCCTTTATTATTTATATTTAATAATTACCATTTTATAGTTTTAGTCAGGGCAGGCAGTGCCTACCTTGCCTACCATGACGGCCCATGCCTGGATCCAAAGTACCTGTTCAACTCGTCTGCCATTACCTTGTCCCCCGTAATAAATTTACCCGTTTTAGTCTTCAAGAAAACTAATGTTTTCCTCTTCACATACCTGAAGAAGCTTTATATCCTCCTTTATGTTCTTAGCGATCTTACTTTTGTACATCTTGTCTCCCCATATTGCTTTTTTTACAATCCTACACTCAAGGGACAATTAACATTTATACCAAGCCAATTAGCATACAAACATGGATGTCGTTAGAATGTGGGAGGAAACCGGAACCTCCCGGAGTAAACCCACGCAGGTCACAGAGAGAACGTACAAACTGAACATCGTCAGAAACAATTACAATGTTACAAAATTTTGAGATTAAAAAAATCAAGTCTGCAATTAATACCATCAGATAAAGAATACAAATAAATTTAAATTGACACCCAATTCACTTTCATTTCAGTATTAAAAAAGTCATGGCCATTTTCATACTCAGAAATTAGCATCTTGTTCCCTATTGCTTTTCCATTGACATTAGCTGTCATCGAGGACAGTCAAAAGCCCATAACTTTCTTAAAAATCAACAGAATTGAATGAAAATTTCAATTATTATAGATTGAAGCATTCTGAAATACAAAACATCTTACTTGGATGACATGAAATTCAAGCATCTAATTAGTTAATTACCTAATTGTAGTTAATTACAAAATTGACCGTTGTGACGGAAATAGTAATAAACTAGTACAGAAGCTAGTACATTGGCATACCATAGTCAGTAACATCATCATACTCCTCAAATTGTAACAAATAAACAACTCTGTACACCTTGTTTTTCCTCAACTTTTCAATTTTGGCATTGTAAAACACAAGTTTTTGTTCTTCAAACCACGCATGACATGCCTTTCTGCCCACTACTTTCCCATTAAGAATTTCCTGTAGATTCCATTTCTTAAGAAAAGGAAAGTTTATAAAAATAGCTTAAGTATTCAAATAACAAACTAATCCCATTCACACAAGAATTCACAATATAACATGATTTTAAAATCTCACAGTTGTGAGATTCAAAAATCACAAATGCTCTTGAGACAAATTCAGACAAAGAAGTGTTTTTATTAATTTCATATTCTGCAGAATAGGTGCCTCTCCACTGATGTCCCCTAGAGGCACACCGAGGATCGGGATGTCTTCTATCTTTATACATTTCTTTTCATTATTATCACATTCTCATCTCTCCCCATTGAGCTTCTTCCAATCATAACATAAAGCCCAGATTCCCACGAGAACGTCGTGTAACGCCCACCCAACGTCAAAGGCACCTCCCCTATCATGCATCGAATGTGCATTTAAATTAGGCATCTTGTCACAGTGGGTGTGATTACATATTCATGGCATCTCATCAAGCATGCGTAGTTGAGTGTGACTTCGTGTCCCTTTCCCCTTTGTTCTAAATCTCTTCTATCTCCCGCTGAAGTCTTTCTATTGCTACTTTTTATCTAGAATTTCTCTCTGTTCTTTATATTGTTACTTTCTATTCTACCAGCAGTCTGGCTTCTGCTGACACCTTATTTCTTTCTAAGTTATATTTCTATCCCTAGTCTAAATCAACCATGTCTGTTAACTCTTTCCTCACAATCCATCCTTTTCTTTTTTGCTACGCACCCTTGAATTACACTATCTCCTCCTTTTCTAATGCTAGCAGAAGATTCTTCACCTCCCTATCCTCCTCTCGTTGGTCATACTGTGTTCTGAAGGCCATTATGGTGGCAGCACTGTTCTTCGTCAGGGCTGTTTCTATCAATCGCTGAGCCAATCCCCGTACGCAGGGAATGATACAACATCCGAACAAACACAATAACCCTACCATGACTATTACTGATGTCAGGGCAGATGTAAAGATGTGCTTCCATTTCCCAAATCAGGAGTCTAGAAACCCGGTCCAGGAGGTGTCTACTCCAGAGTTCTCAGCCAATTCGATAGACAGAGAGGTGAGACCTGCTAGGGCTCTTGATACTGACCCATCCGGAGCAGTATTGTTGGGGATGAATGTGCAACATTGTTCGCCAAACATTACACACACCCCTCCCTTCTCAGCCAATAGCATGTCCAAGGCCATGCGATTTTGCCAGGCCATTTGGCTGGTAGCTGTCAGTTGTTCCGCTAATCCTTCAACTGCATTTCGAGTGTAATTTATAAAGCGTTGTTGATTGTAGTATAAGTAGTTGATCCAGTCCACATTTTTATTAATTGAGGACCACCAGAAGAGTATGGACTCAAAGCCCGCAGCTATCTGATTTCGGGCTTTAAATTCATCGGGTACCCCTCTTGGTACCCCTATCGCATCTATATAGATGTGTGTGTGTCGAATGATCCTTTCACCTTTCTCTTTTGTCGTCGGCTTCCTTTATTGAGTTCTACAGCATGTTCTACTGCTATGGTGAAGGGCATCATCAGTTGTATGAGGGTACAGGTTCCCGTTAACCGGGGCCACAGGGTATTCTCCCCGCACCACCACCAGACATCGGCTCTACTGACTATCTGCTTTTTCAGCCAGGAGCTATTGAACAGTGGCCCCTGTTCCTCAGCCGGTATGTTATACGTCTGATTGCAGTTGAGCACCTCCCCCATGTCCTGTCCCTCTGGGTTATTTCTTGTATAGCACTCAAACCCATCCTCCCCAAAAGGAATGGCAAATGGAGGAGGTCGAGGGTCTTCCCTTCGGCCCTTCGTATTGTTGTTGCTGGCCGGAAATAAGTAATGATAACTCTGGCATATCACATTCTTTGGTAAGAGGGGATTCGTGAATAGCTGTAGTATACATGTCATAGCCCTAGGTGTTCTATCCCAATTCAGGGGAAATGGTACTGGGACCAGCTGAGGCCTAGCTCCAGCGCAGGCGTAACAATTGGTTCGTTGCATACTTCTGGCTGTGTACATCATCCAGGCAAGCCAGGTGTTGGCTCATTTCCCCCCTGTTGGTATTCCTTTCTTATATAACTGCCTTAATCCTGTTTCTCCTGCTACTATCATTATCTTCAGATCCTTAGACTCATTTTCCCTGGTGACATTGCTCACTACTGGTGGTGCTGGTGTTGCCCGGGGATCCCTATTCTGACTGTCATCTATCTTGAACACCTCTCCCCTATCCTCGTATCTTCCCATCTTCCCATCTCGCTTTACTTCTATCTCAAACTTCAGACATGCGTCCTTCCCTGTTTTATCTGCACATATCCAATATCTACCACTTTCCTGTATTTGGAAACTCTGTATGCTCACATATACGCGTCCTGGCAATTTCTCGTTCGGGTGTTGATATACTCTCCACCTATCAGTTTGATAGGTGGTCCGATGCCACCCATATTTTGATGAAGTAAACACCGCGTGCCAATCTTTACAGGGATGGGTGCATACATACATTCTATAGCCGCACCACCATTTTTCCTTTACATACATTAAATGGGATGGTGGTGGACCTTCTATTCTGTGGTATTGTGATCTTTATGCATGTTACATTACTTACAAGTTGGGTAACCACCCAACACACAACCCACCAACACGAAATCTTCATTTTTCCTGCGGGTTCTTGGTAAATATTAAAGTCAATGGTTCCTCTCCTTTGCGCACAGTCCACGGGCTGATATCGTCTGGTGGGGCCTCCACAGGACCTTTAACTCGACTTGCGTGTGTCCACCCTTTCTCTTTTGTTCGTACTGCTGTCTCGGTGATTAGTAACACCAGGTAGGGACCAGTCCACTTAGGTTGCAGCTTTTCTTCTTTCCACGTTTTTATTAATACCCAGTCTCCAGCCTTGACTGAGTGAATCGGGAAGTCCAGTGGTGGGCTCTGGGCCAGCAATCCTTTAATTTTGAGTTCTGCAAGAGATTGGGACACTGCCAGTAAATAGTTCCTTAAGAACACATCGTTCCCTTGTATTGTTGGGACTCCTTCTATCTTCCCTCAGTATGGGAGCCCGAATAACATTTCATATGGTGATATCCCTATGTCTTTTCGAGGTGCCGTTCGGATTCTCAACAGGGCTATCGGGAGGCACTTAGTCCAGGGGAGTCTCGTTTCCTCTTCACAAGATTGAGCTGACCAACTACCAGGCAGCCTGCCGCTTTCAATTTCCTCCATAGTTTCCCCGTTCACTATACCGTACCCACTATGTCTTTTTCCATCTATGCACCTGGAGGATCCATCTATAAACCACCGGCTGCCCTCAGCCAGAGGTTGCTCTTCTAAGTCTTCTCTACTTTTTGCCTGTAAATCTATTATTTCACTACAGCAGTGTACTGGGCCCTCTTCCTTGTCACCCTGTTTCTCCGCTGGATACAGGAATTGGGACGGGTTAAGGTTCATATCCGTAATTATCATCAAATCGTCTTTTTCCATCAGGATGGCCTCATACTTTAAAAGTCTAGTCTGTTAACCACCTGTTGGATTTCTGAGTGAGAATGGTTCTTACTGTGTGTGGTGTAGAAACAACCAGAGTGCCTCCAAAGGTTAATTTCCTACTCTCTTCCACCAATATTGCGGTAGCTGCTACCGCTTGTATGCATCCCGGCCATCCCCTGGAGACTGGATCTAATATTTTCGAGAGGAAGGCCACTGGCTGTCGATTTCCCCCTCTTTTCTGGGTGAGTATCCCTAGTGCCACCCCCTTGTCTGAATTTACAAACAGGTGGAAAGGTCGTTCTACTGAGGGCAGAGCCAACACTGGAGCAGTAATCAAACTCTTCTTTAATTTCCCAAATTCCACCTCATGTTCTGGGGTCCACTGAACTTTGTCTTTCTCTTCTCCCAATTTTTTTTTTTTTTTAATTTATTTTTTTTATTTATTTATTAGAAGTAGACATATTATAAAATGTAGTTACATATTATAGTAAAAAAAAACTTTTCATTTACATCAGTCATACATTATTAAAATTTTCCATTATCAATTACTTCTGCTTCTAGTATTTTTATTTTTTATAGAAAGCGAGAAAAAGAGAGGGTAGAAAGTTACAAATAAAAAAGAAAGCAAAAAAAACAAACAAGAAACAACACAACAGAAAAACAAGGGAGGTGGAATGGGTTACCTGTAATACATCAATGGAGATAGGTTCGTAGGTTATAAAGTATAGAGTATAGTTTTTCATCAGTTCCTGAGTTCAAGTTTCAGCTGGGTCCTCGTGCTGTGCCAATCTACCCCTTCAGATAGTTAATGGATGGAGCCCAAATTTTATGGAAAATATCTTGTTTGTCCATTAAGACAAGTCTAATTCTTTCTAAGTATAGGGTCTCCGACATTTCCGTAATCCACATTTTAATTGTGGGCCTTTCCAAAATTTTAATATTCATTTTTTTCCGGTTATTATACTGTAATTGAGGAAGTTTCTTTGGTTTGTTGTGAGTGTTAAGCTTTGTTCTGATATTCCAAGTATTATTAATTTTGTGTCTGGGTCCAGTTTTGTATTAATAACTTCTGAAGTTATTTCAAAAATATCTGTCCAGAAATGTTTAAGTTTTATACAGTTTGCAAACGTATGTGTTAAATTAGCCTCTAAATGTAGACATTTATCACAAATAGGAGAGATTTGTGGGAAGATTCTATTTAGTTTTTGTAAAGGAGTGATTGCTGACACACTGTAACCTTTACTGGTAGTTTATTATAGCACATGGCACACACGTCCCAGCACTGACTGCATTCAGCCTTCAGGCGTACTGGGACCTAGTGGGAGGAACAAAGGGAGGATACTACAGTTATACTAATATGATGGGGCGTGTTTAGTGGTGATGAGGTAACTACATTATAGGTTGCATGCATAACCCATCTACATCCTTTCCCTTACAATTCGAACAAGTTACTACAGTAGCAGGTTTATTATACAGTACCTGCAAAGCTAAGCATATTCTCCGTAGCGAGCCGGAGGTTTTAAAATCCGACCCGAGCGAGTGCGCACAGCACCTTCACCCTCCCCGCCCGAAAGAATAGGAGGAGGGACAGGAGCAGAAACAGGAGGGGGAGAGAAGATGGGTGGGGAACCCAGCTTGAAGGGGGAACGGAGAGGCACAGGAGAGCCAGGTGAGAATGGAGGGGTAGAATGAGCTGAAGTTGGAGAGAGAGAAGACCTTGCAGGGGACAACAGAGCCTGGGGAGCAAAACCGGGAGGAGCAGGGGGGGCTATCCGAGGCAAAAGGACCGACCGTGGCGTGCAGGGAGCAGATGGTACGTTAGTGGAGGAAGGCTCGACACGCGAAGGAGGGGTATACGGAACCGCAGGAGGTGGTTTGGGCTCGTTAACCGCCAGCAGGTGCTGGCGGCTGCGTCGGTATACAGTCCCTTCGAAATCCACGAGGTAGGACCGTGGCGCGCTGTCAAACCCGACGACGGTGGCAAGTCGGGAATAGCCGGTGGGCGTCTGCAAACGGACGACCTGTCCAGGCATCAGTGGCGAAAGAGGGCGGCAGGATGCGATCGTCGCTGGATCTCGTGCTTCTGGGCAATACGTTTCTGGACATCAGCAGGCTGCAGGACTTTAGGCATCAGGGACTGCTGGGCAATAGGCATCGGAGGGCGTACAACTCGGGACATGAGTCGCTGGGCAGGGGATCCCATGGTACTGTCTCTGGAAATGTTGCGAAGGTTCAGGAGACCCTGATAGAAATCCCCGTTCGAGAGGCGGGTTTGTTCAAGCAGGTGCTTAGCGCTGCGGACCGTCCGTTCAGCTAGACCATTGCTCTGCCGGTACTCCGGGCTGCTAGTGAAATGATTAAAGTTCCACTTTGTGGCAAATGTTCGAAACTCGGCGCTGGTGAACTGGCGACCGTTGTCTGTCTGCAGCCGGACAGGGGAACCAAACGTGGCAAAGTGGCGGCGAAGCTTGCTGATCACCATCTCGGAGGTGATGGCAGGGAGGAGGTCCACCTCGAACCAATTCGAGTAAGAGTCTACTAGCACAAGGTATTGCCTCCCACGCCAGTCGAAGATATCGGCCGCCAGAGAAGACCAGGGCATTTCAGGGTCGGGCTGCTGCAAAAGTGGCTGTCTTTGCTGATGCGGGGCAAGCGAGTGACAGTCCGGACAGGAATCCACCCTGGCCTGGATGTATTTAGCCAAGGCCGGCCAGTAGTGCTGTTCCTGGGCATGTGAGATGGTGGCATCAGCCCCGGGATGACCCATGTGGGCGGCATCAAAATACAAGCCACGCAGCGATTCCGGGATGACAACTTTGTGTCCTTTGATAATAATACCGTCACGGAGGACTAACTCATCGCGGACCAAAAAATAGGGGTGGACGCTGGCAGGCAACGAATTCCGTTTGGTGGGCCACCCCCGCTTGATGACGGCAGCAAGCTGCTGCAGGTCGGGGTCGTTTGCGGTGTGTTCAACCAAGCACTGCAGCTGGTGAGAAGGGACGAAGTTGACGTTCAGTACCTGTAAGTCCGACTGCTCGAAGGGTTGCTGGTCGCAGGAGGCACGGGGGGCCCGGGACAGTGCATCAGCCACATGCATCTCGGTGCCCCTCTTATATACGATTTTAAAGTCAAAACGCTGTAGCTGCAGCATCATCCGCTGTAGCCTGGCAGGAGCGCAGTGTATTGGTTTATTAAGTATCGTTACCAGTGGCTGGTGATCCGTCTCAACGGTGAACCTGGTGCCAAATAAGAAGTCCTTAAACTTCGAACACGCGAAAACCACCGCCAGCAGCTCCTTCTCTATCTGGGCATAGCGCTGCTCTGTGTCCGTCATGGTCCTGGAGGCATAGGAGATGGGCAGCAGCGAGTCACCAGCGTGGGGTTGCAGACAGGCAGCACCCAGACCAAATCGAGAGGCATCGCAAGTGACCACGATCGGACGCAGCCGATCAAAAAACTTCAGTGTAGGTGTGCTGACCAGCCTCGTCTTTAGCAGATCAAATGCCTGCTGGTGGTGCGGAAACCATGCCCAGGCAATGTCCTTCTGTCCTTCTTTGTGAGCTGTCTCAGGGGTGCGCTCAACTCGCTGAGGTCGGGGATAAACTTCCCCAGGTATTCACCATACCCAGGAAGCGCTGCAGACTGACAGCGTCTGTCGGGGCGGGCAGCTCAGAGATTGCGCTGGTCTTTTGCGGGTCTGGCTTCAAACCTTGGACCGTGAAAACGTGGCCGACATATGTGACCTCAGGCACCCGGAACTTGCACTTTGACCGATTGAGCTTCAAATTAATCTGCCGAGCACGGTCCAAAATCCGCCGGAGGTTGTGGTCATGTTCGGCCACATCCCTCCCATAGACCAGAATGTCATCCACAATAATCGCGCAGGGCAGACCTGCGAATAATTGTTCCATAGAACGCTGAAATACCTCGCTGGCAGAGATGATGCCGAACGGCATCCGTAAAAACTTAAACCTGCCGAAGGGCGTGCTGAACGTGGTCAGGTCCGTGGAGCGTTTGTCCAGTGGTATCTGCCAAAACGAACTTCTTGCATCGAGGACGGAGAACACAGTAGCTTGTCCCACCTGGGCGGCAACATCTTCGACAGTCCTCATGGGGTAGTGGGGCCGTTTAATCGCCATATTTAAGTCCTTAGGGTTGATGCATACCCGTATCTCATTTTTTCCTTTGTTCAACGTGGCGACCATGGTGGAGACCCATTCGGTTGGATCGCTGACAGCCTCCAGCACTCCCATGTTGACCATGTCCTTCAGCATATTCTCCACCTTGCCCTTCATGGCAAAAGACACTCTGTGGGGTGGACGGATCACGGGCTCCACAGATGGGTCAGTCGCGATCTTGTACACCACCGGCAGCTTCCCCAACTTGTCGTCAAACAGGTCTGGGTACTCACATAGTGGATCCATCACAGGTTGTACCTCGTGGACCGTACGGGCAAACGACACCAGCCCAAGATCCTGGCAGGCCTGGTTGCTAAGCAACGTCACACAGTCACTGTCCAGAATAAAGAAAGACAGGTCCTGGGAAGATTCCTGCAGCACGCAGTGGAAAGTTGCCTTCCCCACAGGTGTTAGTTCCTCTCCCCCATAGGCACGCAAAACAGAGCGGTCTGCAATCAGCAGCTCATTATTCCTTATCTGGTGGAACAGCTTTGTTGACATTACGTTCACTTTCGCCCCCGTGTCAAGTTTAGCAGAGAAAGACTTATTGTTTACAGTTATGTTCACAGAAGGATCGGGGAGGCGAGATCGGCTGTGGAGGAGAGTGTAAATACTTACATCTCCCGTGGAAAAGCTGAGCTCAGAGTCGGGGGCAGCGTCAACAGGGGGCTGAGAGTCCATCTCGCTATCAACTTGCAGAAGGTTGTTTAGGAGTTGTCTGGGAGCTGAGGGCACTTTCCCACGGGATCGGCAGGCAGCTGCAAAATGGTTTCTTCTCCCGCAGAAATTGCAGGTCTTCCCGAGGGCTGGGCACTGTGATTCTGAGGAGTGCACGTAGTTGCAGTTAGGACACTTTTTAGATCTTGGGTCCCGTGGTGTACGAACGGGCCGCGGTGGAGGGCGAAAGTTGTCCTTCATCCGTCGTTTTCCAGCAACACCAGTTACGTTTATGGCTCGGTTGTAAGACCCCCTCTGTCCATGAGGAGGGGTGACCACTTCGGCAATGCGGCACGCATGCATTGCCTGAGTCAGGGTTAGGTCAGGCCGTTGCAGCAGGTCGGCGCGCAGCTTCTGATCGATCATACCGGTAACGAGAATGTCTCTGGTAAGCTGGTCGCGCATGGTTTCGAATCGGCACCGCTGGGCAAGGTGCCGCAGGTCGGCAATGAAGCATTCAACAGGTTCATCCGGCTGTTGCTTGAGTGAGAAGAACCTGGCCCGCTCCAGTATACGGTTGGAGGGCAGGTCACATATCTCCGCGAATTTGCGCAAAATACATACCGGGTCGTCGGCCGATTCAGCTGGCGCGACCGGTTGGTCGTTGTCATCCAGGACCGCTGGTTCGTAGACAAATGCTTGAGCTCTCTTCATTGCGTCGGGACCGGCCAGGTTGAGCAGGAGTGATGCTTTGACCGCGGCTGGGTCGTTCCGGTTCGCAATATTGACGTAGTGAGTGTAGTCCATCACAAAAGTTGACCATCGTTCCGCAATGTCAGCGTCGAAGACAAGGGGAGATGGCTTTCGGCATGAGGATGCCATGTCAAGGGAAACCCAAAACTGGGCACTAATGGGGACAAAATAAATGAAAACCGGTAAACGGGAAACGCGAGTTTTGCACTTCTGACGCCATGTAAAGGAGTGATTGCTGACACACTGTAACCTTTACTGGTAGTTTATTATAGCACATGGCACACACGTCCCAGCACTGACTGCATCCAGCCTTCAGGCGTACTGGGACCTAGTGGGAGGAACAAAGGGAGGATACTACAGTTATACTAATATGATGGGGCGTGGTTAGTGGTGATGAGGTAACTACATTATAGGTTGCATGCATAACCCATCTACAGTTTTATTTTAGAGAAGTGTAGTCTATGTAAGACCTTGAATTGTATTAAAGTATGTCTGGCATTTAATGAACATTGATGTATTTGTTGTAGACTTTCTTCCCACATATCTTTCGTGATAGGATGACCTATTTCATTTTCCCGTTTGTATCTATATGGTTCGGTCGGTGGTACCTCGTTATTTAGTAAGGTGTTATAAATATAAGCTATTAGTTTTTCAGTATTAGGATGCTTGTTCAGACATTCATCAAGAATTTCTGATTCCCTATTCCTGTAAACTTGTGTATTAGATTTAACATAATCTCTAATTTGTAGATATCTGAAGAAATTATTTGAGTGCAGTCCATAATTCAGTTGTAACTCTTGAAATGAAAGAAAAGTACCTTTCCCATAAAGATGTCCTATATTTTTGATTCCATGATTTTTCCATTGTGTGAAACATTTGTCCATAAAGGATGATTTGAATAAAGGATTATTTACAATGGGAAGGCAGAGTGGTATATTATTCAATTTTAAATCTTTTTTTATTTGTTTCCAAATTCGTATTCCACTATGTATTATGGGGTTTTCTTTATAGGTTTTTTTGTGCAGTTTTGTGGGGGCAAATATGATCGGTCCAATTTCAAAAGGTAGACAGTCTTCCTTTTCCATCATTAGCCAATCTGGTTGTTGGTCCATTTCTTCCAGCCAAAAATTCATGTTTTTAATATGGACTGCCCAAAAATAAAATAAGAAATTTGGCAAAGCCAGACCTCCATTTATCTTTGATTTACATACATGTTTTTTACTTATTCTATGATTCTTATAATCCCAGACAAAACTTGTAACAATGGAGTCGACTTTTTTGAAAAAAGTTTTTGGGATATATATCGGAATTAATTGAAGTAGGTACAGCGGTTGCGGTAAAAAAATCATTTTTATAGCATTCATTCTCCCAAGCATTGAAATGGGGAGTGTTTTCCAGTATTGAATATTCTTATGTAGTTTATTCAGTAAGGGTGGGAAGTTTAGTTTAAATAAAGAGGTATATGTCTTAGTTACATAGATTCCTAAGTATTTAAATTTATCTTTAACTATTTTAAAAGGGGATTGTTGTATTGTATGTAAATTGAATTTTGTTATTGGCATGATTTCGCTTTTATTCCAATTGATTCTATATCCCGAAAACTGACCAAATTGAGTTATTAGATTTAATAGGTTTGGAATACTAGTTTCTAATTTTGTAATATATATTAGTATATCATCTGCATATAAGGAGATTTTATTCCTTGTGTCTCTAGTATTGTATCCAAATATTCCTGGATGGTTTCTAACGATTTCTGCTAGGGGTTCGATTGCAAGAGCAAATAATAGTGGGGATAGTGAGCATCCTTGTCTACAGCCTCTAGAGAGATTAAATTTAGTTGATAACATTTTGTTTGTTAATATTCTAGCTGTTGGGTTAGAATATAACAATTTAACCCATGTACAGTACTTCTCTCCTAGTTGAAATTTTTCCATCACCGAAAATAAATATGGCCATTCTACCTGGTCAAATGCTTTTTGAGCATCTAACGAGATAATTGCTAGCTCTGCGTTAGGGATTCTATTAGAGTATATAATATTAAATAATCTTCTCAGATTAAAAAATGAATACCGTTTGGGGATAAACCCTGTTTGGTCAGGATGTATTAATTTACTGATCACTAAGCTCAATCTATTAGATAGAATCTTAGTTAATATTTTCTGATCAGTATTTAAGAGGGCTATAGCTCTGTATGAACCTGGGTCTTCAAGATCCTTGTCCGTTTTTGGTATAAGTATGATTGTTGATTCATTTAGAGTTTCTGGGAGTTTCTGTTGAGTATAAGCGTATTTGTACATTGTCTGTAGGCGTGGGGAAAGCAAATCATAATTTTTTTTATAAAATTCCGAATTTAGACCATCGGGTCCTGCCGACTTTCCGTTTTTTAAGGACTTTATTGATTCTTCAATGTCTTTTATCGTAATTTCAGCCCCTAGCAATTCTCTCTCTTTCTGATCTAGACCCGCAAGCTTACAATTCTGTAAAAATGTTTCCATTCCCGTTGATTGTTCTGTTATTTTAGATGAATACAATTTTTGGTAGTATTGTAGAAACCTATCATTAATATCTTTAGGCAGTGTTAATGTTTCTCCCTTATCTGTTCTAATTTTGTATATTGTTTTTCCCCCGTCCAATTTGCGAAGTTGACGCGCTAATAGTTTTTGTGGTTTGTCACCAAATTCAAAATTTAATTGATTTGTATGTTGATAAAGTTTTATAACTTGGTCTGAATAAATCTTGTTTAATTTATATTTCAATACTGCAATTTTATTGTGTTTTATCGTGGATGGTGCTGCTGCATTTTCTGTGTCTAATTGCTTTATTTCCATTTCCAGTTTCTGTTGTTTGGCCCTATTCTCTTTATTAAAAAATGATTGGGAAGAAATTAATGCTCCTCGTACAAATGCTTTAAATGTCCCCCAAAGAAGGGAGGCAGAGATTTCAGGGCTATCGTTAGCCTCAAAAAACATTTTAATCTGTTTTACAAGATATTCATTACATGACTTATCTTTTAAGATTTGGGGATTAAATCTCCATTGTGACTGTGTCTCTGCCATTCCGTTTACTTTGATCATAAATGTTAATGGGGCGTGGTCTGAGATTATGATGTTATGATATTGTGAGTTATAGGTGAATGGGATAAGTTTTGAATCTACTAAAAAATAGTCTATCCTTGAGTAAGTTTTATGTACTGGTGAGTAAAATGAATATTCTCGGCCCGATGGATTTTCAATTCTCCAAACGTCCTTAATATTTGTGGTATTAATGTATGAATTAAAAAATTCACTTGATCGAGATTTTAGTTTTCTTTGAGTTGATGATCTATCCAAACAAGCATCCAATGTACAATTTAAATCTCCACCGATTATTAAGTTTTGTTGTGTACCTTCCGGGATATTGTTAAGAATTCTCTTAAAAAACAGAGGGCTATCAAAATTTGGTCCATACACATTGAGGAGAGTCACCTTTTTTAAGTATAACTCCCCTATTATTATAATATATCTGCCTTCAATGTCTTCTATCGTTGATATATGTTTAAAGGGTATACCTTTACGAATTAATATTGCAACACCTCTTGATTTATGTGAGAATGAAGAATGGTACGCATTAGCAATCCATTTTGCTTTCAGTCTATGTTGTCCTTCCTTTTTAAGATGTGTCTCCTGGAGAAATATTATATCTGTTTTCAATGATTTTAAATGTGCTAACACTTTGCCTCTCTTGATAGGTTCATTAATTCCCTTAACATTCCAACTACAGAATTTAATTCCCTCACCCCCAATTTTTATATTCATGTCTTGCATCTTGTGATTAAGTGGTAGAGCAGATGATTCAGCACACTCAACCCTACCTTATACTTGAACTTCAGGTAGATGAATTTTTGGTCACGTCTGTTTTCCATCCGAACGGATCTCCTTAAATAAAATATGCAATTCCATTCCAACTACAAAATATAATGTGATATAAGATAAAAAAAAGGTGATAGCTAATAGGGTTAGTAAAGTGTGGAAAGTAAAAAAGAAAAGCAACTACAACTACAATTAGTGCAGTTAGTGATAGCCACCCTAATGTGGCTAAGCATCTATGGACTTCCGTAGCTTTTGGTTTATAAAAATACTAGCTCCGTGCTTTCCTTGAAAGGAAAGTTTCCAATTCGATGCATACAATTTGTGGGGGGGAAAGAAACATTGATTATATTCCATTAATGGTATAATTAGTAGTCTCAAATTGAAATATTAGTTTTGTATAATATAAACATTTATCTAAGAATAATCAAAAACGAAAACATCAGAGAGACGGCCATCAAACATTTCTCATTATAAAATACCTGAATCATACTTTACTTATATTTCATACTTTTAATTAATTCTTAAATAATCTAAATAATCTTGTTATCATTAGTTAGTGTTAGTTAATATTCTTGATTATTAATAGTTGTTAGAGGTTAGAGGTTAGTACTAGAATGTTAGTATTATATATCCGTTGCAGGAAATATACCCAGTTCTTATTGCGAATTTTAGGCAACTCTTAAATATAATAGTTTAAAGTTTAGAGTTCCATATCTTCTCTGCGAGATAGCAGTGTCCGAGTAGGTGTTAAGAGTTGAATATTTTTCAATCTTTGATCTTGTCTTCGACTTTCCTGGCAAATTCAAATGCTTCCGTGTGCTTGTTGAAGAAGTATTCCTTCTTCTCGTAACTGACTCTCAGTGTTGCGGGGTATAACAGTCCATATCTCAGATTCTTTATGTTCTTCAGTATTCTTCTTGTTTCTGTGAACAACGCTCTTTTCTTAGCAACTTCCACGGGGTAATCTCTGAATACGCTAATCTTGTCTCTTTCATATACAAGATTTCTGCTTTTGCCAATTTTCCTCATCATGTCATCCAATACATGGTCATATTGGACCTTTACTATCATTATTCTTGGTCGGTCGCCCACCTTTGGGCGACCCACTCTGTTCGCTCTGTCAAGTAATGGCGCCTGATCCAGGTTCAAAATTGTTTTCAGTACGTCTGCAGCAAATTCACGGGGGTCACGAGTCCCCTCTCTGCCTTCCTGGATGCCCACGCTTCTTAAGTTCTGACGCCTCTGTCGTCCCTCCAAGTCTGTACATTTTTCAGTTATTTGATACAATAACTTTGATAGGCGTAGGTTCTCAGTGATGAGTTGTTTTGTAGTTGCGGTGCTTGTCTCAGCAAGTTCCTCAAGTTCTTTTACAATCTTGTAGTGTTGGTCTAATGTCAGGAGAATATGTTCAAGTTTAGACTCAAATCTGGATTCCATCTTATTCAGTTTTCCATTTACTTCTTCAGCGTTTTGAGTCATATTTCTTTCAATTTCTAATTTCCAGTCCTCAAGGACTTCGTGTACAATCTCTGTGACCTCTTCTTTAATTTGTTCTTGCATTTCTTTTTTTAAAGATGCTAGCTCCTTTTTAACCTCTTGAAAGTTCTGTCTGAGTTTTTTAAGTTCCTCCTTAAGGAATGTTTTTAATTCTTCTTTTAATTCTTGCATCTCAGTCTTATACTTCTTCTTTGAGATGTCTTCTCGGGATGCTGTTAAACCTGAGGCCGATGCTCCAGTTGGGCCTACCTCTTTAGACTTGCCGTTTTTTGCCTTGTGGGGGGGAGTATGTTGAGTCGACATACTGCCGGTGTCGCGCGCCTGATGACGTCACGGGCTTAGGACAAAACATTCGGTCCCGGTTTCTGCAGGTAGGTGCTATCTTTTCCTCCCGTTTTTTCGTTTTTTTCACGGAGCTAGTTGGCGCGAGTCTCTCCTACTCCATAGCGCCACCGGAAGTATTTTTCTTCTCCCAATTTATCATACAGGAATTTCACTTGTCTGGAGTAATCATCTATCCACAGTCGACAGTATCCTATCAATCCCAGGAATTTTCGGATCTCTTTCTTATTCTTTGGTAGTGGTACTCCCGTGATCCCAGCTATCCTTTCAGGGTTGATTCGTCTCTTTCCTCCACTTATCAGATGTCCCAGATATTTTACCTCTTGTTTCACAAATTGAAGCTTGTTACGGGACACTCTTAACCCCTTCCTTCCCAAGAAGTTTAACAGGCTTATTGTGGCGTCCCTTACTTCATCTTCTCTCTCTCCTGACAAAAGGAGGTCATCCACATACTGTAATAGTTGCGTTTCCCCGTGTCCTTGGAAATCCTCCAATACCTGCTCTAAAATTTGGCCAAATAAATTTGGTGATTCTGTAAAACCTTGAGGGAGCACCGCCCACCGGAATTGTTGCTTTCGCCCGGTTTTTAGGTTTCCCCACAAAGGCAAATAAGTCTCTACTCTCTGTTGCCAGCGGACAGCTCCAGAAGGCATCCTTTAAATCTACCACACTAAACCATTTGTGGCTTGGGGGTGTCCGTCCCATGTTGGTGTAAGGGTTAGGCACTACCGGGTGTCGGGCTTGGACCACCTTGTTCAGTTCCCTCAAGTCCTGTACGAGTCTAAACGTCCCGTCGGTCTTTCTGACTGGTAGGTTCGGAGTATTGTAGGGGGACATACATGGTTCCAATAACCCGTCCTCTAATAGATTCTCAATGATTGGTTGTAAGCCTTTTCGTCCCTCGGTTGAAATGGAGTACTGTCTTTTTCGTACTGTGTCTGTCTCTCTCTCTCTCTCTCTGTCTGTGTTTCTCAACTTGTATGTCTGCCATAAAACAACATAAAAGCTGGTCATGTTTCATCAATTAACTTATTTCCAGTTAACTTTACTGACAAGAAATCTAAAAGAACATCAAGAAACGATTTTTACAACTTCTCTTTTTCAGGTTACCAGGATACAAATAGTTCATTGTTGCAGCTTGTTCGCAATCCCTCACGGCCCAAACACAGTGTTATTCCCACCTCCGCCACGGGGGCGTCTGTGTTCAATTTTACAACTTGCTCATTTCAACCATTTGTTCCAAACCGGTTTTCAAACAAATCACTTCGTTTCATTCTTACTTCAAATAGATTATTCCATTTATATTTTCTCCCTGCCTGCACTCTTGTCCCCGGCCTTTGCCGTCTTCTATCACATCCCCCTTTCGCGGCCTCTTTTGCCGTCTTCTTATCTGCTACTTTCGGGAGTAACTCCCTTATCATCCTGTCTCAGGAACTTTCCTGTCTCTATATGTTCCTTATTTGCTGTTTTTCTACAGCCTGCAACATAATCATTGCCTTCCCCTTCTGTTTTATCTCATCTCTCCGCACGTACACTTTCCGGGCCTCTGTAAGCAACTGAGGTAGTGGTTTCTCATTCCAGTCATTCATCTTTTCTAATTTCTTCCTTACATCAGGCCAGGATTTGGTCACGCAATTGTTGTCCTGCCCCTGAGTCCGGGTCTATTCCAGAATACTGTTGCATGTTCTTCCTGAGTCTTTGAAGGAACACTGTCGGGACCTCATCTTTCTGCTGCCCATTCTCAAATGCTCGTTCGAAATTCTGTCCTTTGGGTACTGCCTCTCTTATCCCTTTTATAATTATATCCCGCAGGTCCTTCATATTCCTTCGCCTGCTTCTGTTCCCTTGTCCCAATCTGGATCTTGTATTGGGAATGTATCTGCTGCCGCTGCATTCTGCTGCCCTGGAGGGTTCGCCTGTTCCTACTTTTTCATTGCTGCTGCCCTAATCATTTGCCTCTCCTCTGATGTTAAGAGATTCCCCATAATGGCCATCAACTCCTCTCATGTATAAGTGTTTGGCCCAAGGAATTGATCTAACTGCTCTGCCAGACCTAAAGGATCCTCTAGGAGGCTTTTCATTTCTTTCTTGAAATTCCTCACTTCAGTACTAGTTAAGGGGACATTAACAAACCCCATTCCCCTTGGGGTCCTCCCATGGGTACCTCTCTTAGGGGTCTAATTTATACCGATCTTCTTTTTACTCTGTCTGACCTTCTGACTCCCTCTACTGGTGACTGGGGATTTAATTCATCTACCCCGACCGGCTCCTGTCTCTTTATTCCCTTTTTCTTTCTCACTCCTGGGGTCCGGTAGGTCACTGTCGGTATCATCACTCTCAGTAACATCATCATTAAATTCTTGTTTTACCCTGACCTTTCTCTTTACCACCAGAGCGGACCCGGGTGTCACCTCTTCCACTCCCGTCGCCACGAGTGGGGGCGGGGGTTGAATTGACGGCGCTACTTCGGGTAATTGATGATAGGGAGGAGCTAGGTTCTCCAGTAAATTCCATGAGGATGCAGAGGGATTTAACTGTTCAACCTCTTCTTTTAATTTCAACAAATTACATCCTGTTTCCCATACCGCGGCATACATGGTTTCTTCTATCATTGGATTGGGTTTATTTTTCACATATAGATTCAATGCCTGTTGTACCCAATCCTCATCTGACCCATCCTCTGGCCACCAGACCGAAGCTCCTTTTATCGGGTGTTTTAGCCATTCAAAATAACAATACCTTATCATTGTTGTCTTCTCCAACCCATGGGTATTTCCTGCCCCCCAGCGGTTCAGCATTCGCCCCAATGGACTATTGGGCAGAATGCGGGGATTTGGCTTACGGCCTTTCCCCTTCCTTTCAGGTTTTTCATTTACATTTCCCATTTTCTTGATCGGAATTCCTCTCCGATCTCTTATCAAATTGCCCAGGTAATACTATAATAGTCAAAGTTTCTTACCGGGGTCTCTGCACAGAATGACTCGATATTCGCGATTTCCTATCACTCTCACTTCTTTGCCGAGTCTCTATTTGGTCCGGATACTACTGCTCAAACAGCTGATGGCAAGCAGGAGTCTGAGACCGCTGAACTCAGCAGGGTGCACCTTCCCTTCGTCCGTCTACTCCCGTCAGCTGTCCAGTGTATTGGATCCCGGACGAGCCCCCAAGTTGTGAGATTCAAAAATCACAAATGCTCTTGAGACAAATTCAGACAAAGAAGTGTTTTTATTAATTACATATTCTGCAGAATAGTTGCCTCTCCACTGATGTCCCCTAGACGCACACCCAGGATCGGGATGTCTTCTATCTTTATACATTTCTTTTCATTATTATCACATTCTCATCTCTCCCCATTGAGCTTCTTCCATTCATAACATAAAGCCCAGATTCCCACGAGAACGTCGTGGAACGCCCACCCAACGTCAAAGGCACCTCCCCTATCATGCATCGCATGTGCATTTAAATTAGGCATCTTGTCATAGTGGGTGTGAGTACATATTCATGGAATCTCATCAAGCATGCGTAGTTGAGCGTGACTTCGTGTCTCTCTCCCCTTTGTTCTAAATCTCTTCTATCTCCCGCTGAAGTCTTTCTATTGCTACTTTTTATCTAGAATTTCTCTCTGTTCTTTATATCGTTACTTTCTATTCTACCAGCAGTCTGGCATCTGCTGACACCTTATTTCTTTCTAAGTTATATTTCTACCCCTAGTCTAAATCAACCATGTCTGTTAACTCTTTCCTCACACTGTCATGAATTTATATGCCTGATGGAAGGAATTAATGTTTAATTCCCATAAATTAATCTAGAAAGATCCACTCAATATAATAAAAATTATTATATGTTTGCACAATAAATGGAACTAAAATTGATATTTAGAAGAAAAATATTGTCTATGGATAGACAATAACACAAAATATAGACGATTTAGATGCTCTTATGACACGATTGTCGAAAAAAAGAAGCATTTAACGTTGCATTTGCGGTGAATTTGAACCTCATATCGGCAGGAAAAACACTGCCGGTTTGTATGGGGCCCAAATCACATTTTCGCAAGGGTGGGGGTGAGGGGGAGGGTGAGGGGGGGGGGGGTGAGGGGGGTGAGGGGGGTGAGGGTGAGGCGGGGCGCGGGGGGGAATTCTGGGCCGTTCCGGCGGGAAACGAAACGTCCGTCGACGACCCGCTCCGACGTCGCCCAAACATCGCGAGAAATAAAGACGTGCGAATGGCGCTGGTTAAAGGGTGAAGCCGGACTGGTCTCCGTCACGTGCCGGGGGAGCAGCTGGGGCGGCGGTTGGCGGTTGGCGCTTGGCGGTTGGCGGTTGGCGGTTGGCGGTGGGCGGTTGGCGGTTGGCGATTGGCGGTTTGCGGTTGGCGGTTGTCGGTTGGCGGTTGGCGGTTGGCGGTTGTCGGTTGTCGGTTGGCGGTTGCATTCTCCGCACCGGGCTCGCTCTGTCGCTCGCGCACGCGCACACTGTGTGCTAGGGAGGGGCGGGGCTACAGCGCGCACACACACACAGACAAAGATCATATAGCGGAGCAAGATGGGTTACTCTCACGCAAACGTGTTGTCCGCTCATGGGCGGATTCATGGGCGATTATAGCGGCCATTTTAGCAACCAGTCCCCGCCATCTTGTTCCGCCATCTTGCTTCCGGCCAAAGATTGGATCCGCAGCGGGAGAGGGATTGTGTGTGGGGCCCGGGGAGGGGGAGTGTGGGGCCCGGGGAGAGGGAGTGTGGGGCCCGGGGAGAGGGGGTGTGGGGCCCGGGGAGAGGGGAGAGGGAGTGTGGGGCCCGGGTAGTGGGAGTGTGGGGCCCGGGGCACAGGGGAGAGGGAGTGTGGGGCACGGGGCAGCGGGATAGGGAGTGTGGGGCCCGGGGAGAGGGAGTATGGGGCCCGGGGCAGCGGGAGAGGGAGTGTGGGGCCCGGGGAGAGGGAGTGTGGGGCCCGGGGAGAGGGAGTGCGGGGCCCGGGGCAGCGGGAGAGGGAGTGCGGGGCCCGGGGAGAGGGAGTGCGGGGCCCGGGGCAACGGTAGTGTGGGGTCCGGGGAGAGGGAGTGTGGGGCCCGGGGAGAGGGGAGAGGGGCATAGGAGGGGGGGAGACATTGAAGTGAGGGGGCAGGCGAGCGAGTGCCGGTGGGGGTTGAGGGGGTGAATAAGGCCCAGTCTGTGTGAAGTTGCGGGGAGGTTTACAATGTTTCTTATTTAATGTCCCTTGTCTAGTCTGAAATAAAGTTCATCATTGGATCAGAAGAAATATAATTGTGTGTGTTATATGATTCTATACATTTATATCACATTCATGTATGTGTGTTTATAAACATTTTATTATTTAACAAGAATTCACAGAATTATGAACTAACAGAATTATGAATCTAACCCTATATCACACATAAAAAGTTCCCCAGCAATGTCAATTACCCTGCGAGTCGGGTCGGTTCCGGTTACTACAAAATCAACTCAAACACTGCTTGTGAACCGTTTAAAAAGAAATGATTTAAAAAACATTAAAAAAGACAATTACCAGAATCAAACTTTATTCTTGACAAGAAGTATGAACTGACAGAATTATGAATCTAACCCACACAAACTGTTGCCCCGCAACATTGATTACACTGCGAGTCGGGTCGGGTCAGGTAGGCTCCGGTTACTAAAATGGGCGAGGAAAAATGCCCATGATCCCCTCCATAGCGTACTACACGTCAGCCCATTGCATTTCGCAGGAGTAGCCTATCTTGCTCCGCTATAAGATCTTTGGTTCATACCGCTGGGGTGCAAACTACGCAAGTGAAATATGAGGTGCTGCTCCTCCAATTTGCGGTGGGACTCACTCTGGCCATGGAGGAGGCGAGGTCTGTATTTTACCGGATTACACGCAAAAGCAAATAATTCCACTGTCACGAGGTACACGTGACAATAGAGTATAATTGAATCATTGAATTCAAGTTTACACATGAGATTATTAAATAAAAATCGAGCGTATAAGAAGGAACTGCAGATAGACACAAAAAGCTGGAGTAACTCTGCGGGACAAGCATCATCTCTGGAGAGATGGAATGGGTGACGTTTCGGGACGAGGCCCCTTCTTCATTGCATTGTCTGGTATTGAAGTGATGTTATTGTGCAGAGTCTGAGACCAAGCGTAGGCTTGGCGATCGTTTCGCCGACCACCTCCGCTCGGTCCGCGTTAACCAAACTGACCTCCCGGTGGCTCAGCACTTCAACTCCACCTCCCATTTCGTATCCGACCTCTCTGTCCTGGGTCTCCTCCATGGCCAGAGCGAGCACCAGCGGAAATTGGAGGAGCAGCGCCTCATATTCCGCTTGGGGAGTCTGAATCCTGGGAGCATGAACATTGAATTCTCACAATTCTGTTAGCCCTTGCTGTCTCCTCCACTTCCTATCTCACCCTCAGCCCTCGGGCTACTCCTTTTTCCTTTCTTCTCGCAGCACGCCACCCACCATCGGAGTAAAGAAGGGTTTCGGCCCCAAACGTTGCCTATTTCCTTCGCTCATTAGAGATGCTGCTGCACCCGCTGAGTTTCTCCAGCATTTTTGTGTACAGACAAATTACAACGTTTGCACGCGTTTTAACGTTTTTCCACGAGTACTCTCTGGGACGATAGGCGATGAATGTACAGAAATCTAAGTCGCCGCATGAATAAATAACACTATTATATGTACAGATACTGACCATGTGTGAATAGCTTGCACGGTTGTGTGTTTGTTTTGTCTGTCTCTGGGTCTATAGGGAGGTTGCACGAAAGGTCACTGTGTCATAGGGCTTGACGCACGGAGCCGCTAATTCCAACTGGAAGACATCCGTCACTTCCGGTATATGTTATTAATGCTAGAAACGCGTATTTTCCTACCTGTTAAAAACCGCCAAAATGTTGAATTTTTTGCGCTGAAAAAATTGTGGGAGTCGGAGTAAGTGTGGACCATGGTAAACATGGAAAATATTGGGAATTATCGCGTTTGCTCACTGCATTTCATCAAGTAAGGCATTCTTTGTGCTTTTTCTTGATTCCTTTGGTATCTAAAAATTATCAGAAGTGATCAATCTGGCGGTAAATATTTCTTCAGATGCGTTTTCGTTTTGTATGTAAAAACCCACGAGAACCATGGACGATTAAAAAAAATTACAGCCAGATTTATCACTTCTGAAACTTTTTAGATGCCAAAGGAATCAAGAAAAAAACACAAATAATGCCTTAGTTGATGAAATGCAGTGAGCAAACGGCCAATGTTCGCCAAGCACTCTGGCTGTTGTTGTCCCTTCAGCTCCCGCCTCTATCCACCGTCATTGCTCCTCTCTTTTGGAATTCTGAAGTTGGCTAAATGTCTCTCACGCTTATCCCGATTTCCATAATTATTTACAGCGCAAAAATTGACAATTTCAGCGGTGAGATTTTAACGGGCCCGCTACGCTGGAAACAATGGTAAGCGCCCACCTGCAGTTCATCGCGTGTAATCCAGTTGGAGTAGCGTAGCAACAGTACGGGTCATGGGTCGTGACCCCACTGCCGTGAAACCTCCCTATAACTCAGCGGGACAGGTAGCATCCCTGGAGAGAAGGGATGGCGCGGGCCAATCACGCGGTCAGCGGGTAAGGGGGCGGGCTAGCGGTCTGGCCCGACCAATCACGCATCAGGGGGCGGGCTAATCTGGTCTGGCCCGACCAATCACGCATCAGGGGGTGGGCATAGTGATCTCGGCCAGCCAATCACACGTTAGTGGGCGGCCCATAGTGATCTGGACCCACCAATCACACTGAAGGCGGCGGGCATGATGATCTGGACTGACCAATCACGCGTCATTGGGCGGGTCATAGTGATCTGAAACGACCAATCACGCGTCAGTGGGCGGGCCGGTGAGGTCAGAGAGAACAAAGGATTTTGTGAATGGAGCTTTAACTGTAGCGCGCTCATGACCCTGTCCCACCTGCATGCGACTGACTCCATACGGCAACAAAGATCTTTGGTGAATGTTATTTGTTTAAGAAGGAACTGCAGATGCTGGAAAATCGAAGTTAGACAAAAATGCTGGAGAAACGCAGCGGGTGCAGCAGCATCTAGGCAGCGAAGGAAATGGGCAAGGGTTCAGGCAAACCCTTCTTCAGACTGGTGGTTGGCGGGGATGAGAAAGGAAAATGCAGGAGGAGACAGCCAGAAAGCCGAAGGAGAGGAAGGAAGGGGAGGAGACAGCAAGGGCTAACAAAATTGGGAGAATTCAATGTGCATGCCCCCATCTAGCAATGTTACAAATTTTTGAGATTTAAAAAATCAAGTCTGCAATTTATCCCATCAGATAAAGCATAAAAAGAAGTTCAATTTGTCACCTAATTCACTTTCATATCTTCAGTGTTAAAAAAAGTTATAGAAACATAGACATAGAAACATAGAAAATAGGTGCAGGAGTTGGCCATTCGGCCCTTCGAGCCTGCACCGCCATTCGATATTGTAGATGGGTTATGCATGCAACCTATAATGTAGTTACCTCATCACCACTAACCACGCCCCATCATATTAGTATAACTGTAGTATCCTCCCTTTGTTCCTCCCACTAGGTCCCAGTACGCCTGAAGGCTGGATGCAGTCAGTGCTGGGACGTGTGTGCCATGTGCTATATTAAACTCTCAGTAAAGGTTACAGTGTGTCAGCAATCCAAACTTTACATGGTGTCAGAAGTTTAAACTCGCTTTCCCGTTTATCGGTTTTATTTATTTTGTCCCCGTTAGTGCCCAGTGTTGGGTTTCCCTTGACATGGCATCCTCATGCCGAAAGCCATCTCCCCTTGTCTTCGACGCTGACATTGCGGAGCGATGGTCGACTTTTGTGATAGACTACACTCACTACGTCAATATTGCGCACCGGAACGACCCAGCCGCGGCTAAAGCATCACTCCTGCTCAACCTGGCCGGTCCCGACGCAATGAAGAGAGCTCAAGCCTTTGTCTACGAACCAGCAGTCCTGGATGACAACGACCAGTCGGTCGAGCCAGCTGAATCGGCCGACGACCCGGTATGTCTTTTGCGCAAGTTCGCGGAGATATGCGACCTGCCCTCCAACCGTATACTGGGGCGGGCCAGGTTCTTCTCACGCAAGCAACAGCCGGATGAACCTGTTGAGTGCTTCATCGCTGACCTGCGGCACCTTGCCCAGCGGTGCCGATTTGAAACCATGCGCGACCAGCTCACCAGGGACATTCTCGTCACTGGCATGATTGATCAGAAGCTACGTGCCGACCTGCTGCAACGGCCTGACCTAACCCTGACTCAGGCAATGCATGCGTGCCGCATTGCCGAAGTGGTCACCCCTCCGCATGGGCAGAGGGGGTCTGACAGCCGACTAATAAATCTAACTGTTGTTGCTGGACAACGACGTATGAGGGACAACTTTCGCTCTCCACTGCGGCCCGTTCGTACATCCCGGGTCCCGCGATCTCAAAAGTGTCCAAACTGCAATTACGTGCACTCCACGGAGTCACAGTGCCCAGCCCTCGGGAAGACCTGCAATTTCTGCGGGAGAATGAACCATTTTGCAGCTGCCTGCCGGTCCCGTGGGAAAGTGCCCTCAGCTCCCAGACAACTCCTAAACAACCTTCTGCAAGTTGATAGCGAGATGGATTCTCAGTCCTCTGTTGACACTGCCCCCAGCTCTGAGAACAGCTATTCCACGGGAGATGTAAGTGTTTACACTCTCCTCCACAGCCGATCTCGCCTCCCCGATCCTTCTGTGAACATAACTGTAAACAATAAGTCATTCTCTGCTAAGCTGGACACGGGGGCGTAAGTGAACGTAATGTCAACAAAGCTGTTCCATAGGATAAGGAATAATGAGCTGCTGACTGCAGATAGCTCTGTTTTGCGTGCCTATGGGGGAGAGGAACTAACACCTGTGGGGAGGGCGACATTCCACTGCGTGCTGCAGAAATCTTCCCAGGACCTGTCTTTCTTTATTCTGGACTGTGACTGTATGACGTTGCTGAGCAACCAGGCCAGCCAGGATCTTGGTCTGGTGTATTTTGACCGTACGGTCCACGAGGTGCAAGCTGTGATGGATCCACTATCCGAGTACCCAGACCTGTTTGACGACACGTTGGCGAAGCTGCCGTTGGTGTACAAGATCGTGACTGACCCATCTGTGGTGCCTGTGATCCGTCCACCCCATAGAGTGTCGTTCGCCATGAAGGGCAAGGTGGAGAGCATGCTGAAAGACATGGTCAACATGGGAGTGCTGGAGGCTGTCAGCGATCCAACCGAATGGGTCTCCACCATGGTCGCCACGTTGAGGAAATGAAAAAATGAGATACGGGTATGCATCAACCCCAAGGACTTGAATATGGCGATTAAACGGCCCCACTACCCCATGAGGACTGTCGAAGATGTTGCCGCCTAGGTGGGACAAGCCACAGTGTTCTCCGTCCTCGATGCCAGAAGTTCGTTTTGGCAGATATCCCTGGACAAACGCTCCACGGACCTGACCACGTTCAGCACGCCCTTCGGCAGGTTTAAGTTTTTGCGGATGCCGTTCGGCATCAACTCCGCCAGCGAGGTATTTCAGCGTTCAATGGAACAATTGTTTGCAGGTCTGCCCTGCGCGATCATTGTGGACGACATTCTGGTCTATGGGAGGGATGTGGCCGAACATGACCGCAACCTCCGACGGATTCTGGACCGTGCTCGGCAGATAAATTTGAAGCTTAATCGGTCAAAATGCAAGTTCCGGATGCCTGAGGTCACATATGTTGGCCACATTTTCACTGCCCAAGGGTTGAAGCCGGATCCGCAAAAGACCAGCGCCATCTCAGAGCTGCCCGCCCCGACAGACGTTGTCAGTCTACAGCGATTCCTGAGTATGGTGAACTACCTGGGAAAGTTTATCCCCGACCTCAGCGAGTTGAGCGCACCCCTGAGACAACTCACAAAAAAGGACATTGCCTGGGCATGGTTTCCACACCACCAGCAGGCGTTTGATCTGCTAAAGATGAGGCTGGTCAGCACACCAACTCTGAAGTTATTCGATCTACTGCGTCCGATCGTGGTCACTTGCGACGCCTCTCGATTTGGACTGGGTGCTGCCTGCCTGCAGCCCCACGCTGGTGACTCGCTGCTGCCCATCTCTTATGCCTCCAGGACAATGACGGACACAGAACAGCGCTATGCACAGATAGAGAATGAGCTGCTGGCGGTGGTTTTCGCGTGTTCGAAGTTTCAGGACTTCCTATTTGGCACCAGGTTCACCGTTGAGACGGATCACCAGCCTCTGGTAACGATACTGAACAAGCCTATACACTGCGCTCCTGCCAGGCTACAGCGGATGATGCTGCAGCTACAGCGCTTTGACTTTAAAATCATATATAAGAGGGGCACCGAGATGCATGTGGCTGATGCGCTGTCCCGGGCCCCCCGGGCCTCCTGCGTCCAGCACCCCTTCGAGCAGTCGGACTTACAGGTACTGAACGTTAACTTCGTCCCTTCTCAGCAACTACAGTGCTTGGTTGAACATAACGCTAACGACCCCGACCTGCAGCAGCTTGCTGCTGTCATCAAGCGCGGGTGGCCCACCAAACGGAATTCGTTGCCTGCCAGCGTCCACCCCTATTTTTTGGTCCGCGATGAGTTGGTCCTCCGGGACGGCATTATTATCAAAGGACACAAAGTGGTCGTCTCTGCCTCGCTGCATGGCTTGTATTTTGACGCCGCCCACATCGGACATCCCGGGGCAGATGCCACTATCTCGCATGCCCAGGAACAGTACTACTGGCCGGCCATGGCGAAGTACATCCAGGCCAGGGTGGATTCCTGTCCGGACTGCAACTCTCTTGCCCCGCATCAGCAACGACAGCCGCTTTTGCAGCAGCCTGCCCCTGACATGCCCTGGTCTTCGCTGGCTGCCGATATTTTCGACTGGCGTGGGAGGCAATACCTTGTGCAAGTAGACGCTTACTCGAATTGGTTCGAGGTGGACCTCCTCCCTGCCATCACCTCCGAGATGGTGATCAGCAAACTTCGCCGTCACTTTGCCACGTTTGGTTCCCCTGTCCGGCTGCAGACAGACAACGAACGCCAGTTCACCAGCGCCGAATTTCGAGCGTTTGCTGCAAAGTGGAACTTTAATCATTTCACCAGCAGCCCGGAGTACCCTCAGAGCAATGGTCTAGCTGAACGGGCGGTCCGCAGCGCTAAGCACCTGCTTGAACAAACCCGCATCCCGAACGGGGATTTCTATCAGGGTCTCCTGAACCTTCGGAAAATTTCCAGAGACAGTACCATGGGATCCCCTGCCCAGCGACTCATGTCCCGTGTTGTCCGCCCTCCGATGCCTATTGCCCAGCAGTCCCTGATGCCCAAAGTCCTGCAGCCTGCTGATGTCCAGCAACGCATTGCCCAGAAGCACGAGATCCAGCGCCGCTCGCATGACAAATCCTGCCGCCCTCTTTCGCCACTGATGCCTGGACAGGTCGTCCGTTTGCAGACGTCCACCGGCTACTCCCGACTTGCCACCGTCGTCGGGTTTGACAGCGCGCCACGGTCCTACCTGGTGGATTTTGAAGGGACTGTATACCGACGCAGCCGCCAGCACCTGTTGGCGGATAACGAGCCCAAACCACCTCCTGCGATTCCGTATACCCCTCCATCGCGTGTCGAGCCTTCCTCCACTAACTTAACCTCTGCTCCCTGCATGCCACGGTCGGTCCTTTTGCCTCGGGTACCCCCCCCCCCCCCCTGCTCCTCCCGGTTTTGCTCCTCAGGCTCTGTTGTCCCCTGCAAGGTCTTCTCTTTCTCCCACTACTGCTCATTCTACCCCTTCTGTTTCACCTGGCTCACCTGTGCCTCCCTCTCCGTTCCCCCTCCAAGCTGGGTTCTCCACCCATCTTCTCTCCCCCTCCTGTTTCTGTTCCTGTCCCTCCTCCTATTCTTTCGGGTGGGGAGGGTGAAGGTGCTGTGCGCACTCGCTCGGGTCGGATTGTAAAACCTCCGGCTCGATACGGAGAGTTCGCTTAGCATGGCAGGTACTGTATAACAAACCTGCCATTGTTGTAACTTGTTTAAATTGTAAGGGGAAGGATGTAGATGGGTTATGCATGCAACCTATAATGTAGTTACCTCATCACCACTAACCACGCCCCATCATATTAGTATAACTGTAGTATCCTCCCTTTGTTCCTCCCACTAGGTCCCAGTACGCCTGAAGGCTGGATGCAGTCAGTGCTGGGACGTGTGTGCCATGTGCTATATTAAACTCTCAGTAAAGGTTACAGTGTGTCAGCAATCACTCCTTTACAGATATGATCATGGCTGATCATCCAACTCAGTATCCCATCCCTGCCTTGAATTGAATTGAATTGAATTGAATTGAATGCCTTTATTGTCATTCAGACCTTACGGTCTGAACGAAATTTCGTGCCTGCAGTCATACATACATCATACAATAATGACAACAATAAACACAAATTAACACCACCACAGTGAGTCTTCCATGCACCTCACTGTGGTGGAGGCATAAATCATAGGGCTGCAGTCTCTTCCCACCTCTTCTCCCTCTGCGCTGAGGCAATTCCCCACCGGGCGATGTTACAAACAGTCCCGCGGCACACCGAACCCCGCAACGGGCCGGCACAAACACCGTGGCCCGGGGTGGTCGAAGCTGCCGCCCTCCAGTACAGCGTACGCAGCCGCTGGCCCGCGGCTCAACCCCGGACCCAGGTCACAGCCGCCAGAACGCCGTCTCAGCCACCGGAGCACCGTTCCAGCCCCGAGCCGGATCGCCCTCACGTGAGTGCCGTTCCTCCCTCGGGCTGGGCCACTCCGACGGGAGTGCCGTTCCACCCTCGGGCTGGGCCACTCCGACGGGAGTGCCACAGCCCCTCACGGGAGAGTCTCGGCCCCTCGCCAGGCCGTCCTCACGGGAGCACAGTTCCAGCCCCAAGCTGGGCCGCCCTCACGGGAGCGAGCCCAGGGCGAGTCCTGACTGGCTGCCTCCGAAGTCCCTAGGTCGCCAGCTCCGCCTTTAGGCCTCAGCGCAGACGCCTTCTCTCCATACCCCCTGATCCTTTTAGCCACAAGGGCCACATCTAACTCCCTCTTAAATATAGCCAATGAACTGGCCTCAACTACCTTCAGTGGCAGAGGATTCTTTTTTTTTTTTTTTTTTTTTTTTTAAATTAGAAGTACGGTAAATTACAATAACACACAACACATATATCTTAATACATTTTTTGTACCGCTTCATTTTTTTTTTTTTTTTTAAAGCTTTGAGAAAAAGATAGAAGTAAGGAAAGTAAAGAAGGTGCGCAAGAGTTGTGAAGTGCAGGAGAGTGTTGGGAAAAGAAAGCCCCTTAGAAAAGAAGTTAGAGAAGGAAGTAAAGTAAGAAAGTAGACCCTAGAAAAGAAAGAAAAAGAAAGTAAGGACAATCGCTCTATTATAACATTAAACTCCGCAGAAAGACTACCAACCAAGTCTGTTTTTGTTGTTTTATCTCCCAATGCCAGGTCCTGATACCATTTCTTTATTTATTTATTTTTAAAATTACTATTGCACCTCATGCTTGTAATAGGTCCATAAACGTAGACCACGTATTTTGGAATTGGTTTGCTTTATCTGCTAAGAGGAATCTCATCTCTTCCAGATGTAATGTTTCAAACATATTTGATATCCACATTTTTATTGTTGGTGTGGGCGCATTTTTCCAGAATTTAAGTATGAGCTTTTTTCCCATTATTAGCCCGTAATTGAGTAAATTCTTCTGATACACGTTTAATTCAGGGATACCTTCCGATATCCCCAAAATGATCCATTCTGGTTTTGGTACCAGTTTTATTTTAATTAATTTTGAAAAAATATCAAATATTCCATGCCAGAATTTTTGGATTTTTGTACAAAAAACAAAAGAGTGCGCTATGGTAGCTTCTTGACACACACATTTATCACAGATTGGTGAAACATTAGGAAAGATTTTATTTAATTTAGTTTTTGAATAGTATAGTCTATTTAATGTTTTAAATTGGATAAGCGTATGTCGTACATTGATCGAGCATTTATGCACCTGTAGTAAATGTTTATCCCAGCTCTCTTTTGAAATTTTTATAGCTAATTCTTGTTCCCAGTCTCTTCTAATTCCATCTGTTGTGGGTATTTCTATGTTTAAAATGATATTATATAAGTACGATATTAAGTTAGCTGATTCCGCCTTTGTCTTCATTGCTTCATCCAGTAAGTCGGAAGGCATATTATGATAGTCTTTTGTGTATTTTTTCAAATAATCACAAATTTGAAGATATTTAAAATATTGGTTATTTTTCAAATTATATTTCAGTTGTAGTTGTTGAAATGATAGTAATTTTCCCACTTCATACAGATCTTCGAGCGTTTTGATTCCCATTCTTTCCCAATGTATAAATGATTTGTCTATGATTGATGGTTTAAACGATGGGTTATTGGCTATTGGTATTGAGAGAGATAGGTTTCTTAATTTTAGATTCTGTTTTATTTGTTTCCATGTTCTAATTGTGCTATGTATAATTGGGTTTTTATTATAATTTTTATTATTCAGATTTATTGGTGAGAGGATAATCGCTCCTATATTACTCGGGGAGCAATCCCCTTTTTCCATTACAATCCAGTCCGCCTGCTGGGCAGAATTGTCCAGCAGGTGAATCATATTTTTAATATTTACTGCCCAATTATAATACATAAAGTTAGGGAGCGCTAGACCCCCCCACTCTTTTCGTTTATTAAGGTGTGTTCTTTGTATTCTATGGGGTTTATAATCCCATATGAAATTTGTAATGTCTGAGTCCAATTTTTTGAAAAACTTTTTTGGGAGATATATAGGTATTGATTGAAATAGGTATAGAATTTGTGGTAAGAAAATCATTTTTATAGCGTTTATTCTGCCTATTAAGGACATCGGAAGTGTTTTCCAGAATTTAATCAAATTATTTAATTTCTTAAGTAGAGGATTATAATTGGCTTTAAACATATCCTGGTAATTTCTAGTAATTTCAATTCCCAAATATTTGAATTTTTCTGTAGCTATTTTAAAGGGGAATTTCCTGAGATGTGTTGAGTCTTTTGGTTTTATCGACATAATTTCACTTTTGTTCCAATTTATTCTATATCCTGAAAAGGATCCAAAGTCCTCAATTAAATTTAATATATTCGGTATACTAATTTGTGGTTTTGTGATGTACAGTAGTACATCAACGGCATATAGGGATATTTTGTTATTTGAATATTTTGTATTATAACCGTAAATATCCAGGTGTGTTCTTATTTTTTCAGCAAGGGGTTCAATTACCAAAGCAAATAACAGCGGAGATAATGAACAACCTTGTCTATTGCCCCTTGATAGTTCAAATTTCGAGGATAATATATTATTAGTTAGTATTCTAGCCGTAGGTTTGTTATATAATAGTTTTATCCATGCAATGAAGTTCTCTCCCAATTGGAATTTTTGCAATACTTTAATCATATAATCCCATTCTACTTGATCAAACGCTTTTTCTGCATCCAGTGAGATGATAGCTAACTCCTGGTCGTGAGATTTATGTGAGTGCATTATGTTAAGCAAACGTCTCAAGTTATTGAATGAATGTCTCTTAGGTATAAATCCTGTTTGATCCTCATTTATTAGTCTACTAACATACCTGCTTAGTCTACTGGCTAGTGTTTTCGCTATTATTTTTTGATCCGTATTTAACAAAGCAATAGCTCTATATGAACCTGGTTCTTCTATATTTTTATCTTTTTTAAGTATTAATATGATCGTTGATTCTGCTAGTGTTTCAGGTAAGCTTTGCTCCTCAAAAGCATATGTATACATTTTCTGTAATCGTGGAGTAACTATGTCATAAAAAGATTTATAAAATTCATTACTGAATCCATCTGGTCCTGGTGTTTTTCCATTCTTTAGTGTTTTTATTGTGTCTTCTATCTCCTTAGAAGTAATTTGTGCTCCCAGTTCCTCTTGTTCCCTCAGTTCTAATTGTGGTAGGTTACAGTTATCTAGAAATTCTGAAATTTTATTATTGTCTATTAACGTTTTAGATGTGTATAGATTCTGGTAAAATTGAGCAAATCTTTTATTGATATCCTTGGGTAATGTTAATAATTCCCCTCTATCTGATTTACTCTTTAATATTGCATTCTCTTTTTCCCGTTTTTTCAGTTGGCGTGCTAAAAGTTTGTGGGGTTTATCCCCGAATTCGAAGTGTTCTTGTTTTGTGATTTGAAATAATGTTATAACTTTCTCTGACAGTAATTTATTTAGCTTGAATTTCAATAATAGGATTTTATTATGTTTATCCATAGTTGGATCTTTAGCATTATCTGTATCTAATTGTTTTATTTGTTCTTCTAAATGTCTTTGTTCATTCTTATTCTTTTTATTTTGATAAGCTTGAAATGAAATAATGACTCCTCTAATAAATGCTTTGAAGGATTCCCATAATAGCGTGGGGGATATATCTGGTGTATCATTTATCTCAAAAAATAGGTCCATCTGTTTTTTTAGATATATACTCCCTTGTGGGTCTTTTAAAATTTGCGAGTTAAACCTCCAGAACGATTTATTCATAGACATTCCTTCTAGTTTTAAAACAAAAGTTAACGGGGAGTGGTCTGAGATCGCATTAGTGTGGTATTTAGGGTTCATAGTGTGCGGAATTAATTTTGTATCCACAAGAAAATAGTCTATCCGTGAGTATGTTTTATGCACCGTTGAATAAAACGAATAATCCCTTCCCGTCGGGTTTGCAATCCTCCACACATCTACTATATTTGTGTTTTCCATATATGTATGTAAAAGTTCACTGGTTTTAGATTTCCTATTACCTTTTTGTTTTTGCATCGATTTATCTAGATAAGGGTCTAAAACACAGTTAAAGTCTCCTCCAATTATGACATTTTGATAATTACATTCTGCAATTATATTCAGAATTTTATTAAAAAATTGAGGGTTATCAAAATTGGGTGCATATATGTTTACCAGCGTAATTGGCGTATTATTGATCTCTCCTGCTACTATAAGGTATCTCCCTTCCTTATCTGAAATAATATTATTTGATTTAAATGGAATTCCTTTACGAATAATGATAGCGGTACCTCTAGATTTGGAAGTAAATGAAGAGTGAAATGTTTGGCCTATCCAGTTCGCCCTCAGTCTCGTCTGATCTTGATGTTTAAGATGCGTTTCCTGTAGAAACGAAATATCCGTGTTGTATGATTTCAACTGAGCTAGTATCTTGCCCCTTTTAATAGGTTCATTAATACCCCTTATATTCCAACTGCATAGTGTGATTCCTCCCATTTTCTTTTGATTGTCGTCATACATTTCTACCTATTTTGATGACCTTATTTATTATGGTGCATTCATACCTCAGGACTCTGGTTATTTTGGGAGCATTTATAATATAGACTTCCTTTAGTGGCAGAGGATTCTACAGATTCACCACTCTCTGTGTAAAAAATGATTTTCTCATCTCGGTCCTAAAAGACTTCCCTCTTATCCTTAAACTGTGACCCCTAGTTCTGGACTTCCCCAACATCGGGAATAATCTTCCTGCATCTAGCCTGTTCAACCCCTTAAGAATGTTGTACGTTTCTATAAGAATACTAGACTAAGTCGGACCCGTTGGGTCTCAGCAACACACGGGAGGGCTGGTCACCAACGCAATATTCCACCTCTCCACCAATTCCAATATTGCTCGCCGGTGGTGGGGGGGGGGGGGGGGTGGCTGTCTGTTGCGCTAGTATAGCTGTTGCGGGCTGAAGGCACTGGTTTCCAGAGGGCTAGTATAGACATTGTGGGCCGTATGGATGCTTGGGAAGGCATCCGATTGATGCAACGATTTTAAAAGCCGAGCCAAGGCAAACAATTGGGCTACAGCCACCCGCCAACCAAAATTCATTTCGTGAACACAAACTTGTCAAAAACTACAGGCAAACAATTGGGCTGCAGACGCCCGACAACCAAAATTCATCTTGTGAACACAAACTTGTTTAAAAAAAAGCGAGGCAAAAAGTAGAGGCAAACAATGTCCTGATCTTCAAACACTCTTCTCCTCAGACGGCCAAAGGTTGTGCAGATACACTGAAGCCGCTGGTGAATTTCACCATCAATGTCTGCTTTCCTCTGGGAAGAGGAGCGCCGGCCACAGGACCCGAGGGTCACCATCGTTACGACCCATTTTAAAGGAAGGAGACAAATCCACCCGCGGAGACTATGGAGAGTTCTTCTCCCGCTCTCTACCGCAGGGAGGGGTCAGTTACACATTAAACTGTCCTGAATATAGATGAAAGCGGAGGGTAGCGCTTGGGACAATATGAGGCAGGTTAAAAATCTGGGGGAAAACTGCTGAGTAGATTCACGAAGTTTGTGCCAGGATTTGAGGGCCAGAGCGAAAGGGAGAGGCTGGGCAGGGAAGGATTTGTTAATTGAATCTATTGAACATTGGAAAATGATCACCAATGCGTCCACTATTTCTAGAGCCACCTCCCTGAGGACCCTGGGATGCAGACTATCAGGCCCAGGGGATTTATCATCCTTCAGTCCATTTAGCCTACCCAATACTATTTCTCGCCTAGTGAATATGTCTTTCAGTTCCTCTACCCCCTTAGATCCTCTGTCCTCCAGTACATATGGGAGATTGTTTGTGTCTTCCTTAGTGAAGACAGATCCGAAGTACCTATTCAACTCTTCTGTAATTTCTTTGTTGCCCATAATAATTTCACGCGTGTCTGCCTTCAAGGGACCCACATTTGACTTTGTTACCCTTTTGCCCTTAACATATCTAAAGACGTTTTTACTGTCCTTCTTTATATTTCTGGCCAGCTTCCCCTCGTACTTCATCTTTTCAGCCTGTATTGCCCGTTTTGTTTCCTTCTGTTGTCCTATGAAAGTTTCCCAATCCTCTGGCTTCCGGCTACTCTTTGATGTGTTATGCATCTTTTTTTTTAGTTTCATTCTATCCCTAACTTCTCTTGTCAGCCACGGTTGCCTCCTACTCCCCTTAGAATCGTTCTTCCTTTTTGGAATGAAATGATCCTGCATCGTCCGGATTATGCCCAGAAATTCCTGCCATTGCTGTTCGACCGTCATTCCTGCTAGGATCCCTTTCCAGTCTACCTTGGCCAGCTCCCCTCTCATGCCTTCATAGTCCCCTTCTTATATTTCTTCTCCTTCTTCTCTTTATTTTTATACTGTCCTTGACTTTCCTTATCAGTCAATTGCTCCCCTTCGAATCTCTCTTTCCCTTTGGAACATCGCTTTTAAGGCATATATTCGTGGACACATTATTTCATACTCCACGGGATTTAAAAAACAACTAAAAATGAAATATGTACATTGGCTGATGAGATTAAAGAAATTGATTAAAAGCTATTCAATAGCTCCTAGTCTAGAGCTCTATAAGAATAGAGTTGAACTTCAACTGAGACATGATTTGGTATTAGCATCACCGATTGAGAATCAGCTACTTAAAACCAAAAGTCAATTTTATATACATGGCGATAAATCTGGCAAATTACTCGCCAATCAGTAGAAAGCTGCGTCAGCCAAATGTCAGATTATTAAAGTGAGTAAACGGGATGGTACATTGACTGTAGACCATGATGAAATTAATAAATCCTTCCAGGAATTTTATACCTCCCTATACCAATCAGAATTTCCTACTGATTCCAATATAATGCATGAGTTTTTTAACATAGAAACATAGAAATTAGGTGCAGGCCATTCAACCCTTCGAGCCTGCACCGCCATTCAATATGATCATGGCTGATCATCCAACTCAGTATCCTGTACCTGCCTTCTCTCCATACCCCCTGATCCCTTTAGCCACAAGGGCCACATCTAACTCTTAAATATAGCCAATGAACTTGCCTCAACTACCTTCTGTAGCAGAGATTTCCAGAGATTTACCACTTTCTGTGTGAAAAATGTTTTTCTCATCTCGGTCCTAAACGATTTCCCCCTTATCCTTAAACTGTGACCACTTGTTCTGGACTTCCCCAACATCGGGAACAATCTTCCTGCATCTAGCCTGTCCAACCCCTTAAGAATGTTGTAAGTTTCCATAAGATCAACCCTCAATCTTCTAAATTCTAGCGAGTACAAGCCGAATCTATCCAGTCTTTCTTCATATGAAAGTCCTGACATCCCAGGAATCAGTCTGGTGAACGTTCTCTGTACTCCGTCTATGGCAAGAATGTATTTTCTCAGATATGGAGACCAAAACTGTACGCAATACTCCAGGTGTGGTCTCAGCAAGACCCTGTACCACTGCAGTAGAACCTCCCTGCTCCTATACTCAAATCCTTTTGCTATGAATGCTAACATACCATTCGCTTTCTTCACTGCCTGCTGCACCTGCATGCCTACTTTCAATGACTGGTGTACCATGACACCCAGGTCTCGTTGCATCTCCCCTTTTCCTTATCGGCCACCATTCAGATACAGAAACTGAACTTGCCAAATTTAACACATAATGAGTCTCTGTTGATGAACCCATCACGGAGGAAGAAATACAGAAAGCAATCCGTTCGATGAATTCTGGTAAAGCTCCCGGTCTGGATGGGGTCACAGTGGAATATATAAAGTATTTTTCGAGTTTACTGTCCTCCTGGCTATGTAAGTTTTTAAAATAAGCCTTTTTAATGAATATATTCCCACAATTCTTTTATGAAGCATCTATTTCTTTAATTCTTAAAAAAGATAAAGACCCTACTGAAGTGACATCATTTAGACCTATATCACTGTTAAATGTAGATTCCAAAATTATTTCAAAACCATTAGCTATGTGATTGACTTTCATATGAAGAAAGATTGGATAGACTCGGTTTGTACAATCTAGAATTTAGGAGATTGAGGGGGTATCTTATAGAAACTTACAAAATTCTTAAGGGGTTGGACAGGCTAGATGCAGGAAGATTGTTCCCGATGTTGGGGAAGTCCAGAACTAGGAGTCACAGTTTAAGGATAAGAGATGAGAAAATCATTGTTTACACAGAGAGTGGTGAATCTCTGGAATTCTCTGCCACATAAGGTAGTTGAGGCCAGTCCATTGGCTATATTTAAGAGGGAGTTAGATGTGGCCCTTGTGGCTAAATGGATCAGGGGGTATGGAGAGAAGGCAGGGATGGGATACTGAGTTGGGTGATCATCCATGATCATATCGAATGGCGGTGCAGGTTCGAAGGGCCGAATGGCCTACTCCTGCACCTATTTTCTATGTTTCTATGTTTCTATGATTAGAAAATATTTTACCGCAAATTATTTCTGAAGATCAGACAGGTTTTATTAAAAATCGTTACTCATACTTTAATGTTAGGAGATTAATGAATATTGTATATACAGCGTGAAATAAAACTCCAGAATGTGTCATTTCACTCAATGCTGAGAAGGCATTTGATAGATTAGTATGGGAATACTTATTCAATACACTTGAAAAATTTATGATTGGTCCAAAATGTATCTCTTGGATCAAGCTGATATATCATATACCTCCAGCTTCTGTACTTACCAGTAATCAGAAATCCCCTTTTTTCGGGCTCTTTCGAGGTAATAAACGGGCTGTCCTTTATTGTTTGATATCACTTTGGAACCTTTGGCCACCGCTATTAGGGAATCCCCTAGTATTTTTGGTATTGTTGGTGAGAATAAGACGCATAAGCTATCTCTCTATGCAGATGATCTGTTATTATTTATCTCTAACCGGGAAAAATCTATTCCTGCAATAGTAGCACTACTTAATCAATTTAGTAGTTTTTCTGGTTATAAAGTAAATCTAAGTAAGAGTGAGCTTTTTCCATTAAACAATCAAATTTCGAATTATGGACAGTTTCCATTTAGATTGACTACCGACTGTTCTACTTATTTAGGCATTAAGATTACCAAGAAACACAAGGATCTATTTAAAGCCAATGTTATGCCTCTAATTGACCACATTAGACAACAGTTTTACTAAATGGTCACCAATGTCCTTATCTCTAATCGGCCGAATCAATGCTATTAAAATGTTTATCCTACATAAATGCTTGTATTTATTTCAGACAATACCAATTTTTATTGCTAAATCGTTTTGACTCAAAAATTTCTTCATATATATGGCAGAATAAAAATCCCAGACTAAGTAAAAAATACTTACAGAAATCAAAAAAAGATGGTGGTTTGGCACTGCCAACCTTAGATTTTACTATTGGGCAGTTAATGCTCGCTATTTATCGATTTGGACAAAAGATTTAGAAGCTACCCAATGCCCAGAATGGATACATCTTGAACGTGATTCTATGCAAGGGCTATAATTGGCTTCTATTCTATGGGCCTCATTACCCTTTACAATTACGAGATTGAATATGTTTACGATTAACCCAATAATAAGACATACATTCCGAACATGGTTTCAATTTCGTAAGTTTTTTGGATTGAATGATTTTATCTTATCGAGTCCTATCATATCTAATTTTTTCTTCCAACCTAGTACTGATCAAGCCTTTCTGTTATGGAAGAGGAAGGGATTATCATTTTTTTGTGACTTGTTTTTGGATGGATGGTTCATGTCTTTCGAACAACTCTCCAATAAATATCTACCTCACTCACATTTCTTTAGATATTTACAAATTAGACATTTTTTGAAGGCTACCCTCTTTTCCGTTACCACATCAAACCGAAATCTTATAAAAACATTTACATTTGAACACTTATCAGAAAGGTTTAATGACGACTATTTATGAGTTGATTTTGAAATTACAAATAGATACATTGGATAAAATTAAGAATGACTGGGAAAGAAAACTTCAAATTTCTCTACCTATAGAGAAATGGGAGAGGATTCTTCAATTAGTTAATACCTCATCAATATGTGCAAGACACACTCTGATACAATTCAAGGTGGTTCACAGCGTTCATATGTCAAAGGATAAGTTAGCTGGTTTTTATGGTGATATAAATCCTATCTGTGACAGATGTAACTCTGAAGTGGCCTCACTGACTCACGTGTTTTGGCCTTGCCCAACTTTGGAAAAACATTGGAAAGAAATTTTTGACACTATTTCTGTAGTTTTAGGTACAACCTCAACCTATTACTGCAATATTTGGGCTACCAATGTTAGATTCTACTTATCTGCCCATCGGCTGATTGCTTTTCCTACATTCATTGCCAGAAGAATTATTTTATTTAATTGGAAAGACTCTAATCCTCCTACCCCGTTTCATTGGTAATCTGAAACGATATCATGTTTAAATTTAGAAACAATTAGAAGTGACATTGTTGAAGCCTTGGTTAAATTTGATAGGACTTGGGGAAGCTTTATTCAACATTTTCACACAATATAAATTGTCCGCTCTCAAACCGTTATAATAGTTATTTTACCTTTATACGGTGGGACGGACGATGACAAACAGGGACTTAAATTGTTGACATTATTTGTAGCCCAGATTTTGTTTTGCGTTTAGGGGGTTTTGTTTTTCTCTTTTAATTATTTTTATCTTTTTGTTTTTATATATACAAGTTCTCTTTTAAACACTAAACTATATTTACATAGAGACCGGGAGGTCTATACCCAATGTGTATTTTGACACTGGACTCATACTTGGGTTATACCTGTTATTAATGTAATCATGATCCCTATGTATCAATATCACTGTGATGTTTATCATTATTGGGTTTTTTTGTGTTGTTTTGTTTTTGTTTTCGAAAAAAAATTATAAAAAGATTTAAAAAGAAAGAAAGGAACATAGCCGTGCCGTCCTCCACTTCTGTAGGCTGCGTCCAGTCCACGTGCTCGGCCTCCTGGAGCAGCGCCTGGTCCAGCCGGGCCCCAGTCTGCTGCGGGGCCTTCAGCGGCCAAACCCCCGCGTCAAGGCCTTTTAGCCCCTTCCGCAGCCAGTCTGTGCACCGGCCCTCCCTCCCCTCCAGGCGGGTTTCTAGTTTGCGGTACCCTATACCTCTAGTCCAGAGGTCGGCAACCTTGTTCTGCATAGGGGCCAGGACGCATGTCTGTGAGCAGATGGCGGGCCACATGTAATCACGTGAACACATGGATCCTGCCCCGGATGGCAGGCATCAAATCACATGTACAAAGAAGGTGGACAGAAATGCTGGAGAAACTCAGCGGGTGAGGCAGCCTCATGCAATTCTTGCGTGTCTCACCCGCTGAGTTTCTCCAGCATTTTTGTCTGCCTTCGATTTTTCCAGCATCTGCAGTTCTTTCATAGAAACATAGAAATGAGGTGCAGGAGTATTATCACTATTTCCCCATCCTTATTGAGGATGCAATCCACCCCCCCCCCCTCCCCACCCTACCCCCAACTGCCCCCCTTCGAGCCTGCACCGCCATTCAATATGATCATGACTGATCATCCAACTCAGTATCCTGTACCTGCCTTCTCTCCATACCACCTGATCCCTTTAGCCACAAGGGCCACATCTAACTCCCTCTTAAATATAGCCAATGAACTGGCCTCAACTACCTTCTGTTGCAGAGTTCCACAGATTCACCACTCTCTGTGTGAAAAATGTTTTTCTCATCTCGGTCCTAAAAGACTTCCCTCTTAACCTTAAACTGTGATCCCTAGTTCTGGACTTCCCCAACATCGGGAACAATCTTCCTGCATCTAGCCTGTCCAACCCTTTAAGAATGTTGTACGTTTCTATAAGATCCCCCCTCAATCTTCTAAATTCTAGCGTGTACAAACCGAGTCTATCCAGTCTTTCTTCATATGAAAGTCCTGACATCCCAGGAACCAGTCTGTTGAACCTTCTCTGTACTCCCTCTATGGCAAGAATGTATTTTCTCAGATTAGGAGACCAAAACTGTTCTTAGCCGAATGGCGTACACCTGCACCTGTTTTTTAGGTTTCCTCCTCTCCTCCCCTGCATTGATTACAGCTTCTGCCTCCCCTCCCACCGCCCAGTCTTGAGTTCCTCGTCTGTGGGACGCGAGGGGAAACCCACGGGGTCGCAGGGAGAACGTGCAAACGCCACATAGACAGCACCCAAAGTCAGGATCAAAGCCGGGTCTCTGACACTAGGAGACGGCAGGTCTACACGCTACACTGTGTGCTGCCCTACAACCCTTTTCCACAAGATGGTGCAGTGGAAGCTATATCCATCTCTCCCCTATCCTATTCTCCGACCAGCCTGACTGTCCCCCTGGTTATATTTTACTTTGTACGCCTCATTGTCACCTTCACCTCAGCCAACAATGACCCATTCTACATTTTCCTTGAACTTTGTCCCCTTTGATCTTGCGTTTCACACCTTATCCTTCCATATCTCCGTGTCTCCCTCTCCCGACTCTCAGTTTGAAGAAGGGTCTCGACCCGAAACCTCACGAATTCCTTCTCTCCAGAGATGCTGCCTGTCGTGCTGAGTTACTCAAGCTTATTGTGTCTATCTTGGGTGAAACCTCCAGATGTGATGACACCCCTTCCTGCCCCCACCATAGATGCCGCCTGACCCACGAGGCCCTCCAGCACTTTGTCCCTTCATCCAGACCCCCCCCCCCCGCCTGCAGATCTACCCTAACACACAACACAAGAAGATAACACAAAAAGGTGGAGTAACTCAGTCGGTCAGGCAGCATCTCTGAAGAAACAGAATAGAAACAGAGAGAATAGGTGTGACACACTCCCCTACCCTGCCACAATGTCACAGACTGAGTCTAGAAGTGTGAGGGGGGACCTCATTGAAACATACCGAACAGGGAAAGGTTCGGATAGAGTGGATGTGGAGAGGATGTTACATAGAAACTTAGAAAATAGGTGCAGAAGTAGGCCATTCGGCTCTTCGAGCCAGCACCGCCATTCAAAATGATCATGGCTGATCATCCAGAATCAGTACCCCGTTCCTGCTTTTCCCCCCATATCCCTTGATTCCGTTAGCCCTAAGAGCAAAATCTAATGTTTCTATAAGATTCTATCAGAATGGGTGACTTTTCGGGTCGAGACCCTTCTTCAAACAAGGACGAGGTGGGACAGATGGAGCCTGGTATCTCCCGTTTGGAAGTTATTTGGTGAATTATTTAATCCCGATCGGCCTGACCTTTGTCCAGGTTTATGTCTCCAGCCAGCACGTAAACAGGCCATTCGGCCCTTAAGGCAACTGCCAGCCACCCCTCCACACCCATTAACCCACAAACCTGCATGCCTTTGAAGTGTGGGAGGAAACCCATGCAGTCACAGAGAGGACGTGCAAACTCCAAACAGACAGAGATACAGCGTGGAAACAGAACCTTCAGTCCACGCCGACCATTGATCACTCTAGTTATCCCACATTCTCATCCATTCCCTACACACTAGGGGACAATTTATTAGTTTCCACTAGTGGGAGAGTCTAGGACTAGAAGTCATAGCCTCAGAATTAAAGGACATTCTTTTAGGAAGGAGATGAGGAGAAATGTCATTAGTCAGAGGGTGGTCTGTGTAGTTAATCTGTAGAATCCGCCTGTGGAATTCTTTGCCACAGCAGGCCGTGGAGGCCATGTCAATGGATATATTTAAGACAGAGATACAGTGCCCTCCATACTGTTTGGGACAAAGACACATCATTTATTTATTTGCCTCTGTACTCCACAATTTGAGATTTGTAATCGAAAAGAAATCACATGTGGTTAAAGTGCACATTGTCAGTATTATTTAAGGTTATTTTTATACATTTTAGTTTCACCATGTAGAAATTACAGTTGTGTTTTTACAAAGTCCCCCAATTTCAGGGCACCATAATGTTTGGGACACGTGGCTTCACAGGTGTTTGTAATTGCTCAGGTGTGTTTAAATGACTCCTTAATGCAGGTATAAGAGAGCTCTCAGCACCTTGTCTTTCCTCCAGTCTTTCCACCACCTTTGGACACTTTTATTGCTGTTTATCAACATGAGGAACAAAGTTGTGCCAATGAAAGTCAAAGAAGCCATTATGCGACTGAGAAACAAGAATAAAACTGTTAGGGACATCAGCCAAACCTTAGGCTTACAAATCAACAGTTTGGAACATCATTAAGAAGAAAGAGAGCACTGGTGAGCTTACTAATCGCAAAGGGACTGGCAGGCCAAGGAAGACCTCCACAGCCGATGACAGAAGAATTCTCTCTATAGTAATGAAAAATCCCCAAACACCTGTCTGACAGATCAGAAACACTCTTCAGGAGTCAGCTGTGGATTTGTCAATGACCACTGTCCGCAGAAGACTTCATGAACAGAAATAGAGGCTACACTGCAAGATGCAAACCACTGGTTAACCGCAACAATCAGTTTGCCAATAAGTACTTAAAAGAGTACCCACAGTTCTGGAAAAAGGTCTTGTGAACAGATGAGACGAAGTATAACTTCTATCGGAGTGATGGCAAGTGCAAAGTATGGAGGAGAGAAGGAACTGCCCAAGATCTAAAGCATACCACCTCATCTGTGAAACACGGTGGTGGGGGTGTTATGGCCTGGGCATGTATGGCTGCTGAAGGTACTGACTCACTTATCTTCATTGATGAAACAACTACTGAAGGGAGTAGCATGTTGAACTCTGAAGTGTATACACACATCCTATAATCTCAAGTTCAAACAAATGCCTCAAAATTCATTGGCCGGCGGTTCATTCTACAGCAAGACAATGATCCTAAACATACTGTTAAAGCAACAAATGAGTTTTTCAAAGCTATAAAATGCTCAATTCCTGAGTGGCCAAGTCAAACACCCGATCTGAACCCAATTGAGCATGCTTTTTATAAGCTGAAGAGAAAACTGAAGGGGACTAGGCCCCCCAAACATGCATAAGCTAAAGACGGCTGCAATAGAAGGCCTGGCAGAGCATCACCAGAGAAGACACCCAGCAACTGGTGATGTCCATGAATCACAGACTTCAAGCAGTCATTGCATGCAAAGGATATGCAACAAAATGCTAAACATGACTACTTTCATTGACATGACATTGCTGTGTCCCAAACATTATGGTTCCCTGAAATGGGGGGGAGGGGGGGGGGGGGGGTGGCCTATGTATAAACACTCCTATAATACCTACATGGTAAGACCAAAATGTATAAACATGGCTGTAAAGGAGTGATAGCTGACACACTGTAACCTTTACTGGTAGTTTATTATAGCACATGGCACACACGTCCCAGCACTGACTGCATCCAGCCTTCAGGCGTACTGGGACCTAGTGGGAGGAACAAAGGGAGGATACTACAGTTATACTAATATGATGGGGCGTGGTTAGTGGTGATGAGGTAACTACATTATAGGTTGCATGCACAACCCATCTACATCCTTCCCCTTACGATTTAAACAAGTTACAACAGTGGCAGGTTTATTATACAGAACCTGCAAAGCTAAGCATACTCTCCGTAGCGAGCCGGAGGTTTTACAATCCGACCCGAGCGAGTGCGCACGGCACCTTTACCCTCCCCACCTGAAAGAATAGGAGGAGGGACAGGAACAGAAACAGGAGATGGAGAGAAGGTGGGTGGAGAACCCAGCTTGGAGGGGGAACGGAGAGGCACAGGTGAGCCAGGTGAAACAGTAGGGGTAGAACGAGAGGAAATGGGAGAGAGAGAAGACCTTGCAGGGGACAACAGAGCCTGGGGAGCAAACCCGGGAGGAGCAGGGGGGGGTACCCGAGGCAAAAGGATCGACCGTGGCATGCAGGGAGCAGAGGGTACGATAGTGGAGGAAGGCTCGACACGCGATGGAGGGGTATACGGAATCGCAGGAGGTGGTTTGGGCTCGGTAACCGCCAACAGGTGCTGGCGGCTGCGTCGGTATACAGTCCCTTCGAAATCCACGAGGTAGGACCGTGGCGCGCTGTCAAACCCGACAACGGTGGCAAGTCGGGAGTAGCCGATGGACGTCTGCAAACGGACGACCTGTCCAGGCATCAGTGGCGAAAGAGGGCGGCAGGATTTGTCATGCGAGCAGCGCTGGATCTCGTGCTTCTGGGCAATACGTTGTTTGACATCAGCAGGCTGCCGGACTTTGGGCATCAGGGACTGCTGGGCTATAGACATCGGAGGGCGGACAACACGGGACATGAGTCGCTGGGCAGGGGACCCCATGGTACTGTCTCTGGAAATGTTCCGAAGGTTCAGGAGACCCTGATAGAAATCCCCGTTCGAGAGGCGGGTCTGTTCAAGCAGGTGCTTTGCGCTGCGGACCGCCCGTTCAGCTAGACCGTTGCTCTGAGGGTACTCTGGGCTGCTGGTGAAATGATTAAACTTCCACTTTGCAGCAAACGCTCGAAACTCGGCGCTGGTGAACTGGCGTCCGTTGTCTGTCTGCAGCCGGACAGGGGAACCAAAAGTGGCAAAGTGACGGCGAAGCTTGCTGATCACCATCTCGGAGGTGATGGCAGGGAGGAGATCCACCTCGAACCAATTCGAGTAAGAGTCTACTAGCACAAGGTATTGCCTCCCGCGCCAGTCGAAAATATCGGCAGCCAGAGAGGACCAGGGCATGTCAGGGGCAGGCTGCTGCAAAAGCGGCTGTCTTTGCTGATGCGGGGCAAGAGAGTTACAGTCCGGACAGGAATCCACCCTGGCCTGGATGTACTTAGCCATGGCCGGCCAGTAGTACTGTTCCTGGGCATGCGAGATAGTGGCATCTGCCCCGGGATGCCCCATGTGGGCTGCGTCGAAATACAAGCCATGCAGCGAAGCAGGGACTACAACTTTGTGTCCTTTGATAATAATGCCGTCCCGGAGGACCAACTCATCGCGGACTAAAAAATAGGGGTGGACGCTGGCAGGCAACGAATTCCGTTTGGTGGGCCACCCGCGCTTGATGACAGCAGCAAGCTGCTGCAGGTCGGGGTCGTTTGCGGTATGTGCAACCAAGCACTGCAGTTGCTGGGAAGGGACGAAGTTAACGTTTAGTACCTGTAAGTCCAACTGCTCGAAGGGGTGCCGGTCGCAGGAGGTCCGGGGGGCCCGGGACAGTGCATCAGCCACACGCATCTCGTTGCCCCTCTTATATACGATTTTAAAGTCAAAGCGCTGTAGCTGCAGCATCATCCGCTGTAGCCTGGCAGGGGCGCAGTGTATAGGTTTGTTCAGTATCGTTACCAGTGGCTGGTGATCCGTCTCAACGGTGAACCTGGTGCCAAATAGGATGTCCTTAAACTTCGAACACGCGAAAACCACCGCCAGCAGCTCCTTCTCTATCTGTGCATAACGCTGCTCTGTGTCCGTCATGGTCCTAGAGGCATAGGAGATGGGCAGCAGCGAGTCATCAGCGTGGGGTTGCAGGCAGGCAGCACCCAGTCCAAATCGAGAGGCGTCGCAAGTGACCACGATCGGGCGCAGCAGATCAAAGAACTTCAGGGTAGGTGTGCTGACCAGCCTCGTCTTGAGCAGGTCGAACGCCTGCTGGTGGTGTGGAAACCATGCCCAGGCAATGTCCTTTTTAGTGAGCTGTCTCAGGGGTGCGCTCAATTCACTGAGGTCGGGGATAAACTTCCCCAGGTAGTTTACCATACCCAGGAAACGCTGCGGACTGACAACGTCTGTCGGGGCGGGCAGCTCTGAGATGGCGCTGGTCTTTTGCGGGTCTGGCTTTAACCCTTGGGCCGTGAAAATGTGGCCAACGTATGTGACCTCAGGCACCCGGAACTTGCACTTTGACCGATTAAGCTTCAAATTTATCTGCCGAGCACGGTCCAAAATCCGTCGGAGGTTGTGGTCATGTTCGGCCACATCCCTCCCATAGACCAGTATGTCGTCCACAATGATCGCGCAGGGCAGACCTGCAAACAATTGTTCCATAGAACGCTGAAATACCTCGCTGGCGGAGTTGATGCCGAACGGCATCCGCAAAAACTTAAACCTGCCGAAGGGCGTGCTGAACGTGGTCAGGTCCGTGGAGCGTTTGTCCAGGGGTATCTGCCAGAACCAACTTCTGGCATCGAGGACGGAGAACACTGTGGCTTGTCCCACCTGGGCGGCAACATCTTCGACAGTCCTCATGGGGTAGTGGGGCCGTTTAAAATCGCCATATTCAAGTCCTTGGGGTTGATGCATACCCGTATCTCATTTTTTCCTTTCTTCAACGTGGCGACCATGGTGGAGATCCATTCGGTTGGATCGCTGACAGCCTCCAGCACTCCCATGTTGACCATGTCTTTCAGCATACTCTCCACCTTGCCCTTCATGGCGAACGACACTCTATGGGGTGGACGGATCACAGGCACCACAGATGGGTCAGTCACGATCTTGTACACCAACGGCAGCTTCCCCAACTTGTCGTCAAACAAGTCTGGGTACTCGGATAGTGGATCCATCACAGCTTGCACCTCGTGGACCGTACGGTCAAACGACACCAGACCAAGATCCTGGCATGCCTGGTTGCTCAGCAACGTCACGCAGTCACTGTCCAGAATAAAGAAAGACAGGTCCTGGGAAGATTTCTGCAGCACGCAGTGGAAGGTCGCCCTCCCCACAGGTGTTAGTTCCTCTCCCCCATAGGCACGCAAAACAGAGCGATCTGCAATCAGCAGCTCAGTCTTCCTTATCTGGTGGAACAGCTTTGTTGACATTACGTTCACTTTCGCTCCCGTGTCCAGCTTAGCAGAGAAGGACTTGTTGTTTACAGTTAAATTCACAGAAGGATCAGGGAGGCGAGATCGGCTGTGGAGGAGAGTGTAAATACTTACATCTCCCGTGGAAAAGCTGAGCTCAGAGTCGGGGGCAGCGTCAACAGAGGACTGAGAATCCATCTCGCTATCAACTTGCAGAAGGTTGTTTAGGAGTTGTCTGGGAGCTGAGGGCACTTTCCCACGGGACCGGCAGGCAGCTGCAAAATGGTTTCTTCTCCCGCAGAAATTGCAGGTCTTCCCAAGGGCTGGGCACTGTGATTCTGTGGAGTGCACGTAATTGCAGTTTGGACACTTTTTAGATCTCGGGTCCCGGGATGTACGAACGGGCCGCGGTGGAGCGCGAAAGTTGTCCCTCATACGACGTTGTCCAGCAACACCAGTTAGGTTTATGGCTCGGGTGTCGGACCCCCTCTGTCCATGAGGAGGGGTGACCACTTCGGCAATGCGGCACGCATGCATTGCCTGAGTCAGGGTTAGGTCAGGCCGTTGCAGCAGGTCGGCACGTAGCTTCTGATCAATCATACCAGTGACGAGAATGTCTCTGGTGAGCTGGTCGCGCATGGTTTCAAATCGGCACCGCTGGGCAAGGTGCCGCAGGTCGGCGATGAAGCACTCAACAGGTTCATCCGGCTGTTGCTTGCGTGAGAAGAACCTGGCCCGCTCCAGTATACGGTTGGAGGGCAGGGCACATATCTCCGCGAATTTGCGCAAAAGACATACCGGGTCGTCGGCCGATTCAGCTGGCTCGACCGGCTGCTCGTTGTCATCCAGGACTGCTGGTTCGTAGACAAAGGCTTGAGCTCTCTTCATTGCGTCGGGACCGGCCAGGTTGAGCAAGAGTGATGCTTTGACCGCGGCTGGGTCGTTCCGGTGCGCAATATTGACGTAGTGAGTGTAGTCCATCACAAAAGTCGACCATCGCTCCGCAATGTCAGCGTCGAAGACAAGGGGAGATGGCTTTCGGCATGAGGATGCCATGTCAAGGGAAACCCAACACTGGGCACTAATGGGGATAAAATAAATGAAAACCGGTAAACGGGAAACGCGAGTATTAAACTTCTGACGCCATGTAAAGGAGTGATAGCTGACACACTGTAACCTTTACTGGTAGTTTATTATAGCGCATGGCACACACGTCCCAGCACTGACTGCATCCAGCCTTCAGGCGTACTGGGACCTAGTGGGAGGAACAAAGGGAGGATACTACAGTTATACTAATATGATGGGGCGTGGTTAGTGGTGATGAGGTAACTACATTATAGGTTGCATGCATAACCCATCTACAATGGCCTTTATTAAAATCTGACAATGTGCACTTTAACCACATGTGATTTTTTTCTTTTACAAATCTCAAATTGTGGAGTACAGAGAAAATAAATACATGATGGGTCTTTGTCCCAAACATTATGGAGGGCACTGTAGATAGGTTATTGATTAGTACGGGTGTCAGAGGTTATGGGGAGAAGGCAGGAGAATGGGGTTGGGAGGGAGAGATAGATCAGCTACAATTGAATGGCGGGGTAGACTTGATGGGCCGAATGGCCTTATACTCCTATCACTTATGATTTTTACCCCAAAGGGGACGATCCCCTTTCCCTCTCCTTTCCCGGTACAGTAACACCATCCTACACAACACCACCTACACACAATCTGTAGCTTTTACCGAAGCCAATTAACCTACAAATCTGCACGTCTTTGGAGTGTGAGAGGAAACGCACGCAGGTCACAGGGGAAGGAACGCACAAAGTCCACACATACAGTACACCGCCCCCGGCCAGCGCTTCATTCAATGTCCCCCACGCTACCTCCAGTGTTGAGCAAGACCAATTTTATTTCAATACATCCGATCTGTGGCGGGGTGGGGGGGGATGAATAGACTCCCACATGCGTGACTGTGTTGAGGGAAGGGGGAGGACACAAGGGGTGGGAGGGGGGTACAAAGATAGTCTACACCGTGCCACCTGTCTCAGGCCCTACGGGGACAGATGCCTACCCTACGCCCCCTCCTCTCCCCGACCTTCCATGGGTCTCGATCACGCGCTCCCCAGCGACTAATATTTGCCCCCTCCTCACCCCCGAATCCTGCTCCAACTCTCTCTCCTCCCCTCTCTAACCTCCCACCCTCTCTCTCTCCCACCACCTCCTCAGTCCTCCCCCTCCTCAGTCCTCCCCATTCTCCCTCTCCGCTCCTCCCACTCTCCCTACAATCCTCTCCTCCCCTCCTCTCCTCTTAACTCTTTTCTCCCCCTCTCTCGCCCCCTCCATCCACGAATTAGCTGCGGGATTATGGTGCAAACCTGTGGTTCCGTGCGTCGCATCCAACCTCCCCCCCGACCCCTCCACCCCTCCGGGTCCATCCATCCCCTTTCCCCGTTGTTCCCCAGGGTCCGCCTGCTGTGGCAAACCGAAACAAAAGAAGAAAAAAAAGTTCCTATTAAATAAATTACAAATGCAATATAAACGTACAGATCTAGTTTAAAAAAGAAACCTCTCCTGTGGGAGAAAACAAAGGCTCAGGGGGGGGGGTCGGTACAGTTCGGGGAGGGGGCAGACTTGCTGGGGGTCGCAGGGCGGTTGAGGGAGGGGGTGAGGGGAGGTGTGGGGGAGGGAGGGGAGTGGGTGGTCCAGGGGGATGGTGATGCGTCTCCCCCCCCCCTTCCCCCCTCCCCAGTGCCTCTGCCGCCGGGCCATTTGTGGGGCAGGTGGGGGTGCCGGAGGGTGGGATGTTTGGGGCTGTGGGCCGGCTCTGGGGGGTGGGGTTTGTCGGCGGGACCCCCGGGCTTGCTGCTGGCCCCACCGCCAGCGGGCCCCGCACTGGCAGCCCCCGGGATGGGCTTCTTGTGGCCCCGGAGGCAGTGAGCGTTGCCGCAGCCGCCGTTC